>NC_060126.1:282489652-282792683 GCF_021461395.2 Schistocerca americana
GTTATCGCTGTTAGGTAATCCCCAGTAACCTACTTCATCTTCAAGAGTACAACGAAGATCTTCAAAGCACACGCAATAACGGTCATGAAATGCTGTTGTACAAATCTTCGAGATTAATGTCTTTGCTTACTACGGTGCTGGAAATCAAATTTCGATGCTGATAAAGTGTAAATTGTGTCATCCTGCGTTCAGCATACTGCACGAGCCGAACGGTACAGGTAGCGACATCTCGTGGCGGGGCGTTGAACTACCTGAAGCGTCACACGTAGGTTCTCCGTCTCTTCCCCCCACCTCTTTCTCTCATTCTCTCTCTCTCTCTCTCTCTCTCTCTCTCTCTCTCACACACACACACACACACACACACACACACAGTATCTCGCTCACAGTGACTATCAGCCTTGTTAGAAGTGCGTTGCAGTTTTGCAGTTCATATAACAGTCTCCGCACGGCAAACGCCTGCTTTTTTCTTCACTGTCAGCATTGGTGTAAATTTTTTCTGCATAGAATAAAAGATTTGTTTCCTATCAGCTCTATGCACCACGCCGAAGCACAAACGCAGAGAAAACTTCAAAAAAAAAAATCGTTCATAGCCACGAAATGCTAATTACTGAACAATAACATAGTGTAGTAGCCATTGCTTGAAAGACAGTTAAAGGCACTCTAAATATAATAAAAATGAGGGATATAATTTTCCGATGCCTTCATCCATAATACTCTTACTTAACGAAGAACATAGGTATCCTTTTGTTCCCTAAGTATAAAGTGTATTAAATACAGTTGTAAAAGATAACTAGACTAACAGTTACGCACTGCCTATAAAGTTCTGTAACATTCTACTGCAAACTGTTGTACGTTTGGTCACATAAATAAATGTGAAAAAAGGATTTACTTTGTCTCATATCATTGCTGAAGAACAATTACCCTCAAGAGAGTTTTACCTGACGTAGGATAATCTGTACTACATCCTTCGAATGAATCTATATAAATACCGCCCGAAGCTTTTGCATGTAGAGCGTGAAGTACTGACATCAAGTGTGACACACAACTACAAGCATTTTATGTTTAAAGTTATGATTCATTACCGGTACCGTGAAACACAGATTGTAGTTATTACTCTAAACACCGTAATCAGTCCCATTTGTTTGTGTTGTTGGTTATTTTCAACAAATAACTACTGTAAAATGTGTAAACATCTGAAGACGAGTGGTTACTCGTAAAGACGGTGTACATTAACGAAAAAAACACCAAAAAGGCAATCTTAACGGGTTACGGTAAATATCCTAATACATAAACCATGACTTCAGCAGTTTTCAAAGACGGCTGAAAATCATGGGTGATCATTCTTGAGTGCATAGCTAAATTTTATGAAATTTCTGAAACGAAGAATGATGCTTTACTTGATTAATTTCACTCTTCTTTTTGTTAACGAGCCGATCAGTTCTGTAGCTAGACATTCGAGCTAATGTAGCATTGTTTTGCGAAGAGAATGAAGTACTTTACATAGTGGCGAATTAGACAGAAACCGACAACAGCTTTATGAGCCCGCACTATTTAATTTTGTTTGTACTTAGTTTACTGCTGGACCCATGGTCGAAGAGGCAGACGAAACTTTCCATGCTGTAAATGGGTCTTGCCGTGCTTTCTTTTCCATTTTCATACATATCTGGTGGTTATTTATAGAATAGTTGCTTAGAAGGCTTACTAGCAAGTTGTTAACAAATGGATCTGATTTTCCACTGCCGCAGTGATCTAACGACTACATAACTCCTTTGTTGCCGTCCTCTTACTGTTTGACTTTTGTGAATGCTAGCAATCGAATTTACTAGGAATCGTTGATGTTATGTTTGAAAGTACTTACATTTTAGTTAAAGAGATTATGGAAAAGGTGAAAATTGTTTTTTGGATGTTTCACCTGGTTGTTCACCATTTAATCCTGATTTTCTATGAGCTGCATTACCTTATACATGAACGCATCTACACACATCAACAAAAGTTTGGCTATGGAAAAGGTGAAAATTGTTTTTTGGATGTTTCACCTGGTTGTTCACCATTTAATCCTGATTTTCTATGAGCTGCATTACCTTATACATGAACGCAGCTACACAAATCAACAAAAGTTTGCATCTACTCTTTCATCCGAAATTCATGGCACACAAAACAAAAATTTGCTCTCAGTAATGCGTATGTGTTTGTTCGCAACGTGTCCAGATCACCAAATCAAAAATATAAACATTTATGTAATGATAAGATCGTCTATTTCTAATGTGAAGTTGTTGATAATTTACGGTGGAACGTCAACCTGCTAGGACGCATGCCTCAACCTGTCATGGTATGAAATGGCTAACATCATCAAATGTTCGCGAAGACAGCGCCTTGAGCACCCGAAATAACATAACTCAACATGAAATTATCACTAAAATGGTGGCAACGGTGTCTAACTATTGGTTGTAGAATATCGTCCATGTGTCGTACAACAGAAGTATTAAAGGTCCCCAGTTCGAGTCTCGGTCTGGCACACAAATTTAATCTACCAGGAAGTTACACATCAGCGGCCGGCCGGAGTGGCCGAGCGGTTCTAAGCGCTACAGTTTGGAACCGCGAGACCGCTACGGTCGCAGGTTCGAATCCTGCCTCGGGCATGGATGTGTGTGATGTCCTTAGGTTAGTTAGGTTTAAGTAGTTCTAAGTTCTATGGGACTGATGACCTCAGAAGTTAAGTCCCATAGTGCTCAGAGACATTTGAACCATTTTACACACCAGCGCACACTCCGCTGCAGAGTGAAAATCTCATTCTTGAAACATCCCCCAGGCCGTGGCCAACCCATGCCTCCGCAATATTCTTTCTTCTGGGAGTACTAATTCCGCTAGGTTCGTAGAAGACCTTCTGTGAATTTTGGAAGGTAGGAGACGAGATACTGGCAGAAGTAAAGCTGTGAGGACGGGGCGTGAGTCGTGCTTGGGTAGGTCAGACGGTAGAGTACTTGTCCGCGAAAGGCAAAGGCCCCGATTACGAGTCTCGGTCTGGCACACAGTCTTAATCTGCCAGGAAGTTTCATATCAGCGCACACTCCGCTGCAGAGTGAAAATCACAATCCGGAAAAAGAAATATTACCCTCAACAATTATGAGAGGTTTACGGTGGCCTCATGTAATGCCATCTGGGAACATCTCTCCGCCAACACAATTTTTCACATGTGGGATACAGTGCTCCAGGCGTTCGGCATCACCGGTTTGCCGCCAAACACGCTGTCACGATTATCAGAGCGCAAGCAGACCCGAATTTCGACCGTAAGCAAGCCGCGCGGAGTGGCCGCGCGGTTATAGGCGCCATGTCAAGCCTAACCTAACCTAACTAATCGTGCAGCCCCTCCCGCCGGAGGTTCGAGTCCTCCCTCGGGTATGGGTGTGAGAGTTGTCATTAGCGTTAAGTCAGGTTAAGTAGTGTGTAAGTCTAGGGACCGATGACCTCAGCAGCTTGGTCCCTCAGGAATTCTCACACATTTGAACATTTTCGACCGTAAGCAACACCAGATGCCAATCCTGGAACCGCCATTCTTCGTAATTTCTTGCCCATCTGTAACGGAGTCCCTGATGTTATAGTACACGACGTGGGGCTCGCCAAGTTCTTTTTGAATGGAGCTCCGCAACTTGCGTTCGTCTTCTAACAGTTTGATGCAATAGAAGACGTCTTGCAGTCTCTTCTAAAGTCAAATTGAATGCTGACAACTCAGTCCAGTAATTCTTTGAATCAAAATCGTAGATATCAATCGTCCTGTACACCTACTGAATGCTGATGGCTTGTGGTGAGTAAGACTTCAACACCACCTGTCGGTTGGAACCGATTCCGTGTCCGCACTACATGTCCTTGTCTCTGACGATCACGTCGAGCAACTTCCTTTGTTGATAAGCCTTCTTCGCGTAACGTTATTATGCGGAAAACATCAACGGTCGCGATCGTGCTTCGTGGAATGATGGATGCATAATGCGTCCCTGCTGGTACTTTACTTTCATTAGAAATGCTGTAATCTGTTCAAGTGCAGCGTTCTACCCGTAGGGAGCACTCATAGTAACTGTGTTTATGTTTACGAGCGACGTGTGGGATAACTTTCCAATCGGCTCATGAACTGTCGCAGTAACACCAGATCTGGACGATATGTCAGGGTGATGCAAAACTTTTGTTGATGTGTGTACTATGAAATTTCCATTATTCTTAGTTTGAGGGAGGCAGTATTTTGTGGATGTTGTGTCTGAACCTAGTAGATATGTTACTGCAGTGTAGATACTGACTATCTTATTCTAGTCATTCAAGTACCACTGACATAGTGATCTCGAGCAAAAACAACGTAGAAGCTGATCTGAATATAATAATCTGTTGGGGGGGGGGGGGGGGGGGCGGCTGCTTTATGGTGGTGGCAGTTTGGGATAAGTCTTATATGATGCACTATGACAAAACGTGGCTGTGACTGGCGAACTGTTAAAATTTTTCCAGAATACATCAGTTCTTTCTGTACTCTAACAGATTGCTTCCTTCGATATGTAGAGTTACACAGTGCGATTGGGTTTAATGTAAGGAGTCTACAGGTCCAGCAAAAGCAATCCTGGGTAATATCGCATTAATGTGATTTATGAACAGTATGGAAACAGTACTTGTTCAGTGTGATGCCTTTGCCTTATTAGGAAGATGAGACGAAGAAACTTGCATAATCTACTCTCCAGTCAGGACACAAAGAAAGTAACCTAACCTAACCTAATCTAGCCTAACCTAACCTAAATACCCATGTCCACTGTATGGATCACCATCAACAGTATTACATGTAGTCACTATTCACTCTTTGAGATGTTCTCATCGTCTGGTTATTTAGCTGGCTCAATCACCTTCCATCTACAAAGTAGTTACCAGCTGCGAACGTAGCTTACCTCCAGATCACAAACATTACAAGGCACGTAACCCACTGGAGGAAGTAGCCAACAGGTACTTCACGCCATCTCTCAACCCCTTACTGACCAAACATTGACTACGAAAATTTCTTCCTCCATCACTGCTCCCGGACGGTAGTTACTGAACCACCCATAGTGTTCAGTGTCCACATCGACCGCTGTCAACAGCGTTCTGTATCTACTTTCTCGTTCCTTCATGAGGATGTCTGAGATTCGACCAAGAACATTTGAGAAGAATCCAGTGATGACTACCGGCATGGTGCTGTCCTTGCACAGGCACGTAATTACGTTTCTCATTAGTCGGTAGCATAAAACTTGCTCACTCCTGGTCAAGGTCTGGTGACTTTCATGCAGTAGAAATTTTCGGTAACTATTTATGAAGACTTCTAAGAGAACAGTATCTCGCAACTTTTCTATAGTAAGTCCACTGTGCGTGTGACATATTCATGTACAAGGACACACTGTAGTAGTTGTTATTGTTTAATTTATTCCAGTAGCGACGTCAACTAATTAAGATAATTTATTTCGATGTTAAATTCATGTAAAATCGATTTTAAAACTATCTAATCCCAATACAAGGTAGTGCTCGTGCCTAAAACATCGATTGCTATACCTAATGCGAGCGTTCGTCCAGAACGGGAGTTCACCACAAGGAAATCAGCCAAAGTGTCGAATTCAGAGAGTTGAACATTCCAAAACACCAAGGAGACAAATTCTGGATGACCGCCATTGTACTTACAGCACACAATTTTTGAGAAAGTTTAGCATTTGATGATAAAATTAGATTGGCTTAGGTCAACTGTACACCACTTTAACATCAAAACAAACTGTCTTACGGAGACGTATGGAGAAATTACAATATTAATGGGATAAAATATCACAAGAAGGTAAAAGTTTGCTCACAACAGGAATTTAAGTGGAAACTTTCTTTGCTTTTTCTACAAATGGACAAAAGCAAAATTACGGATTGGCAGCCTTTTTTTACAATACAGATTTCTCAGTAATACTTCATCTCTTCTTTTCTGATTACTAATTTCTGGTTAACTTTATTTTTATTTGGGCAATGGCCTTGCCGCAGTGGGAACACCGGTTGCCGTCAGATCACCGAAGTTAAGCGCTTTCGAGCGTGGCCGGCACTTGCATGGGTGATCGTTCAGGCCGCCATGCGCTATTGCCATTTTTCGAGGTGAACTCAGCCTCGTGATGCCAATTGAGGAGCTACTCGACCGAGTAATAGCGGCTCCGGTCAAATAAAACCATCAGACGACCGGGAGAGCGGTGTGCTGAGCGCATTCTTCTCCTAACTGCATCCTCAGCTGAGGATGACACGGCGGTCGGATGGCCCCGATGGGCCACTTGTGGCCTGAAGACAAAGTGCTTTATTTTTATATACGTATTTATAATCATCATTTTATGTATGAACGTATGTATGTACCTACACCATCTCCTCCTAAACTACTGGATCAACTTCAACCATACTTGTTACACATATCTCGAAAGAACCGTCGTGACTTTAGGAACCACCTACTCCCATTATGGGACGAAAAGAGGCACATAAATCAGAAGTGTCTGGGGCAAACTAGATTTTGTATGTGCCTGGAGCAGTTTCTGCCAAACTTGGCACATGTATCACTTCCTATTTCTAAAAATTAGCTGTAACAATGATACGGCCCCAACACCCCTATCAGTGCAGATGTGGGTGAAGAGGAGTAGCTTATAGCTCAGGGATGCTCAGAGTAATTTTAACCAATTTCGATTTACATACCACCCATGACGTGTACAAAACTACTTCAGAAATAAGACACCATTACTACTCCTAAGAGTGGGGGTCAGAGGGGAGATGATTAAGAGTAACATGTAAAACGTTAAAAACAATCTGCTGGTATTTTATTCCCTTATTAAATTGATTTGTAAGAGATTAAAAGTATGAAATTCAGTGTCTTTTCTTTGTCAAATGAAAATATGGTCCGTTGTAGTGTGTATATTAATGTTCTTTATTTAATTAATGCGATTAGCTAATTTCGACTTTGGACGATCGTAAAAGTTGTTAGTAGCTGTCAGACTGCGTACTCGTAATAACAGTTACTAACGTGTGACATATTACGATGAAGTATTATGATCTTTATTCTGTACACACACACATTTGTTTATTATGGTGTGTGACCATACATGATTAAGACGAATTCGGTGAATACGTAATGTAAAACGTGATGCATATAAATTGATACCACATATTTGCTTGAAAATGACGCAAAATTAGCAGATCGCACAAATTAAATAAAGAACACTTACATACAGCCTACAACGCACCATTTTCTCACTCGTAAAATAATTACAGGTCGTGGGCCAACACGGAAACAAAATCTTAATTTCTTATTTATGCTTTTCAGTGTGTCCACCAGGTTGTGCTAATGTGTACTACAGTGACCCAATAAGTTTGTGAACCCGTTTCGTGGCCAATGATGAAACCTTAGAGAAGAATACTACACAAACATTAAAGGTTCTCCGTGGACTAGTTTGGCGTAGAGCAGCGGAAAAAGCAGGTGAACGCCAGCCAAAGATTGAAAATGTGTGAAATATGTTACATTCGTGTGAAACATACGCTGAAGAGCCAAAGAAACTGGTATATTTGCCTAATATCGTGTAGGGCTCGCATGAGCACGCAGATGTGCCGCAGTACGACGCGGCATGGACTCGATCAATGTCTAAACTAGTGCTGGAGGGAATTGACACTATGAATCCTGCAGTACTGTCTAGAAATCCGTAAGACTAAGAACGGGTGGAGATCTCTTCTGAGCATCACGTTCTAAAGCATCCCAGATAAGCTCAATGAGGTTCATGTCCGGGGAGTTTGGTGGCCAGCCGAAGTCTTTAAACTCAGAAGAGCCACTCTATAGCATTTCTGGACATGTAGGGTGTCGCATTGCTCTCCTGGAATTGCCCAAGTCCGTCGGAATGTACAATGGACATGAATGGACACAGGTGAACCGGCAGGATGTTTACGTATGTGCCACCTGTCAGAGTCGTATCTAGACGTATCAGGGGTCCTATGTCACTCCAACTGCACACGCCCCACACGACTACAGAGTCTCCACCAGTTTGAACAGTCCCCTGCGGACATTCAGGGTCCATGTGTTCATGAGTTTGTTTCCATACCTGTACATGTCCGTCCGCTCGATACAATTTGAAACGAGACTCGTCCAACCAGGCAACGTGTTTCCAGTCATCAACAGCCCAATGTCAGTGTTTATGGGGCCAGGGCAGATGTAAAGCTTTATGTCATGCAGTCATCCGAAAGGCCACATCGATGACGTTTCGTTGAATGGTTGGCACGCTGACATTTGTGGTTGGCCCAGCACTGAAATCTCCAGCAATATGCAAAAGCGTTGCACTTCTGTAACGTTGAACGATTCTCTTCAGTCGTTGTTGGTTCTTTCAGGATCTTTTTCCGGTCACAGCGATGTCGGAGATTTGATGTTTTACGGTGTTCCTGATATTCACGGTACACTCGTGAAATGGTCGTACGAAAAATCTCCACTTCGTCGATACCTTGGGGAAGCTGTATCCCATCGCTCGTGGGCCGACTAAACCTCGATGTTCAAACTCAGTTGAATCTTGATAACCTACCATCCTAGCAGTAGTAACCGATATAACAATGCGCTAGACTTTTTTTTATATAATTGTTGCCGACCACCGCCCCGTATTATGCCTATTTACATACACTACTGGCCATTAAAATTGCTACACCAAGAAGAAATGCAGATGATAAACGGGTATTCATTGGACAAATATCCTAGAACTGACATGTGATTACATTTTCACGCAATTTGGGCACATAGATCCTGTAAAATCAGTACCCAGAACAACCACCTCTGGCCGTAATAACGGCCTTGATACGCCTCTGCATTGAGTCAAACTGAGCTCGGATGGCGTGTACAGGTACAGCTGTGTACAGGTACAGCTGCCCATGCAGCTTCAACACGATACCACAGTTCATGAAGGGTAGTGACTGGCGTATTGTGACGAGCCAGTTGCTCGGCCACCATTGACCAGACGTTTTCAGTTGGTAAGAGATCTGGAGAAAGTGCTGGCCACGGCAGCAGTCGAACATTTTCGGTATGCAGAAAGACCCGTACAGGACTTGCAACATGCGGTCGTGCATTATCCTGCTGAAATATAGGGTTTCGCAGGGATCGAATGAATGGTAGAGCCACGAGTCGTAACACAACTAAAATGTAACGCCCACTGTTCAAAGTGCCGTCAATGCGAACAAGAGGTGACCGAGACGTGTAACCAATGGCATCACATACCATCACGCCGGGTGATACGCCAGTATGGCAATGACGAATACACGCTTCCAATGTGCGTTCACCGTGATGTTGCCAAACACGGATGCGACCATCATGATGCTATAAATAGAACCTGGATTCATCCGAAAAAATGATGTTTTGCCATTCGTGCACCCAGGTTCGTCGTTGAGTACCCCATCGCAGGCGCTCCTGTCTGTGATGAAGAGTCAAGGGTAACCGCAGCCATGGTCTCTGAGCTGATAGTCCATGCTGTTGCAAACGTCGTCGAACTGTTCGTGCAGATGGTTGTTGTCTCTCAAACGCCCCCATCTGTTGACTCAGGCCGGCCGGTGTGGTCGTGCGGTTCTAAGCGCGTCAGTTAGGAACCGCGTGACCACTACGGTCGCAGATTCGAATCCTGCCTCGGGCATGGATGTGTGGGATGTCCTTAGGTTAGGTTTAAGTAGTTCTAAGTTCTAGGGGACTGATGACCTCAGTAGTTAAGTCCCATAGTGCTCATAGCCATTTGAACCATTTTCTGTTGACTCAGGGATCGATACGTGACTGCACGATACGTTACAGCCATGCGGATAAAATGCCTGTCATCTCAACTGCCAGTGATTCGATGCTGTTGGGATCCAGCACGGCGTTCCTTATTACCCTTCTGAACCCACCGATTCCATATTCTGCTAACAGTCATTGGATCTCGACCAACGCGAGCAGCAGTGTCGCGATACGATAAACCGCAATAGCGATAGGCTAGAATCCGACCTTTATCAAAGTCGGAAACTTGATGGTACGCATTTCTCCTCCTTACACGAGGCATCACAACAACGTTTTACCAGGCAAGGTCGGTCAACTGCTGTTTGTGTATGAGATATCGGTTGGAAACTTTCCTCGTGTCAGCACGTTGTAGATGTCGCCACCGGTGCCAACCTTGTATGAATGCTCTGAAAAGCTAATCATGTGCGTATCACAGCATCATCTTCCTGTCGTTTATTTTTTCGCCTCTGTAGCACGTCATCTTCGTGGTGTAGCAATTTTAATGGCCAGTAGTGTACATCTGTAATTGAATACGCGTGCCTATACCAGTTTCTTTGTCGCTTCAGTGTATATGTGTGTGTGAAATGAATGTGACATTTGCATACGCGAGAGGGTCCACGGTAAACAGAATAAACTGTTTTCAAATTTTTAGTTTTTTTTACAGTACTGTTATTAGTCGTTGTCCAATAGCGGAGTAAATTAAATGTCCCCTCCGTCGCGGAACGTAATTCAGCTGTAGTCCTTCAGAGTACACTTTGACTTCGGAGTGTCCAGCGCGTACCGGCTCTCTTGCGAAAGAGCTCGGTGATGCGTCCTCGCGAATATGCAGTACTCTCGGCGTTCAAAAAGACCGGAGGCGGCCGTACAAGGAGAGGTGGGAGTGGACGGCCAGGGCCCTTGACGGCTTACGTAACGGTCCCCGCCTAAGACGAGAGCTTCTTCTCTCCGGAGGCCACACTCCTCGCGGGTGCCTCCGGCAACATTACTATACGCTTCGTGGTGGAGTTTCAAGCTCCCTTTAAGGTAGAACACTGTAAGCACGACTTACCATTTTTTCTTCTGTGCAGATGTGTCAAAATCACAATGAAGATTTCCTTTTTGAGGTTACTGGAAGACGTGTGTATTCCTGGGTTGTATGTGGAAAGACCTGTCCTCAGTACCTGGCTACAGGCTTTCTATGCCGTGACCCCCAGTTTCCGAGATATCGATGAAGTTTTATGCGTACCTTCTTTCCTTTTAACGTTAGTCATGTTTCAACAACACAGAAGTAGCGCAGTGACGGATGTTCCTGACTGTCACGTTGGCGGAACAGGTTCAAGTCACGCCCTTGTACTATTTTTTCAGTTACATCGTACTTTGATATGAAATGATCGTATGGCATTTCTTGGCCGCGATATCCCCTTCGGGGTTCGGCCACCGTATTCAAAGTGTTTTTAGTTGACGCCACTTCGGTGACTTCATGATGAAATCATACAATTATTAAGTACTATGCGCTATGTAAAATAATTGAAAAAGTCGATTTCATCCTCGTTCTTCAATATATTTTGCTTGTTACAGAATAGATTAGAGTATCGTCTTTCTCGCTATCACTTGGAATCGCTTGCTGTGCTAGAAAAGAATTCCGGACCGTATTTGCCATAGAAGTAACCGAAACGCAAATTTGCATAGCACCACAGAAATTTAATGAAAGATGCTAACTTGCAGATAGAAGAATTTTTGAGAAGCGATACTGGAGAACACAGTTTGTTTAAATTAAAAAAAATCATTGTTTTTTATTCTTTCACTTTCGAAACGACCGATTTCCACAGTTGCTCTAAACTGAGGCAGGCTTAAGGAATGCATTTTTATGGAATTTTCATTAGGAACTATTTACTTACTAGTCTATTTGCAGATCAGAAGTATTTCGAATTTTTTCATGAAAATTTTATCCACCATCATCATCAACATCATCATCATCTTCTTTTCAAGGATTAGGTTGTTGCCTGTTCCGAAGTCACAAAGAAAACCATACCCAACCTTTCCTAGGTCTTCCAATATCTCGTTTTCCATTCGGCTTGCAGTTCGGGATCTTCTGAGGAATTCTCTGACCGCATTCTCACGAGGTATTGCTGCCAATATTCACGATATTTTTGATTTTTTTTTATTCATGCTGAAAATATTCATTTATTTTCTAATATATTCGTTTATAATCATATCTCTTCTTGTGTAGCTCTTCGTCTTTCCTAGAAACCTCATCTCTGTGTCAGAATTTTATATTCTTGTGACCACCCAGTGTACTGATTCACTTGCAAGCCCTCGGTCCTGCATTAGTACATTTACGTTTCGAGCGTGTAGTGCGGGAGGACTCACTCTACTTCCCTTGTTTCCCTCACAATAGGTAGACAGAAGACAACCTCTCTGATATATAAACATTTCATTCCGTATTGCTTTACAGATGCTGTTCAGCAATATCTAACAAGTGGACAAGGTGCCCACGCGCTGCCTCCCTTCGCTCGAGCCGGCCGGAGTGGCCGTGCTGTTCTAGGCGCTACAGTCTGGAGCCGAGCGACAGCTACGGTCACAAGTTCGAATCCTGCCTCGGGCATGGATGTGTGTGATGTCCTTAGGTTAGTTAGGTTTAATTAGTTCTAAGTTATAGGCGACTGATGACCTCAGAAGTTAAGTCGCATAGTGCTCAGAGCCATTTGAACCTTGGCTCGAAAAGAACACACTGTGTGATCAAAAGCATCCGATCACCTGGCTGAAAATGACTTACAAGTTCGTGACGCCCTTCTTGGGTAATGCTGGAATACAATATGGTGTTCGCCCATCCTTAGCCTTGATGATAGCTTCCATTCTCGCAGGCATACGTTCAATCAGGTGCTGGAAGGTTTCTTGGGGAATGGCAGCCCATTCTTCAGGGAGTGCTGCACTGAGGAGAGGTCTCGAAGTCTGTCGATAAGACCTGGCACGAAGTCGACGTTCCAAAACATCCCAAAGGTGTTCTGTAGGATTCAGGTCAGGACTCTGTGCAAGCCAGTCCATTACAGGGATGTTACTGTCGTGTAACCACTCAGCCGCAGGTGGTGCATTACGAGAAGGTGTTCGATCGTATTAAAAGATGCACTTTCCATCCCCGAACTGCTCTTCAACAGTGGGAACCAAGAAGGTGCTTAAAACAGGTCTATGCTGTGATAGTGCCAAGAAAAAAACAACAACGTATGAAAGCCTCCTTCATCGGAAACACGAACACAGCATAACACCACAGCATCGGAATTTTACTGTTGGCCCTACACACGCTGGCAGATGACGTTCACCGGGAGTTCGCCATAACCACACCCTGCCATGGGATCGCCACTGTGTATACCTTGATTCGTCACCACATACAACGTTTCTCCACTGTTCAGTCGTCCAATGTTTACGCTCCTTACACACAGCGATGCATCGTTTGGCATTTACCGGCTGATGTATGGCTTATGAGCAGCCATTCCGCCATGAAATCCATGTTTCTCACCTCCCGCCTAACTGTCATAGTACAAGTGGATCCTTACGCAATCTGGAATTCCTGTGTGATGGTCTGGATAGATATCTGCCTATTACATATTACGACCCTCTTCAACTGTCGGCGGTCTCTGTCAGTCAGTCGATCTTTGTGACCGAGCGGTTCTAGGCACTACAGTGTGGAGCCGCGCGACCACTACGGTCGCAGGTTCGAATCCTGGCTCGGGAATGGATGTGTGTGATGTTTTTAGGTTAGCTAGGTTTAAGTAGGTCTAAGTTCTAGGGGACTGATGACCTCAGATGTTAAGTCCCATAGTGCTCACAGCCATTTGAACCACATGTCAGTCAACAGACGAGGTCGAACTATATGCTTTTGTGCTGTTCGTGACCCTTCACGTTTCCAGTTCAGTATCACATCGAAAACAGTGGACCTAGGGTTGTTTAGGAATGCGGAAGTCTCGCTTATGCACGTATGACACAAGTGACACCCAATCATTGAATCCATTCCGCTCTCTCAAGATGTCTAATGACTACTGAGGTCGCTGATAGGGAGTACCTGGCAGCAAAATTCACCTAATATGAAAAACGTGTATTTTTGGGGGTGCCCGCATAATTTTGCTTACAAAGTGTACGTCTGCTCGCTGCAGCCGACCAGCTTACCTGCGTGCACAAAGGACCTGGGAAGTCCACAGCCACACACACAGCCACAATATTTCCCGAAAGGGAGCAGATTGTACCGGACAGTCTGATCGACCCAGTTCTCAAACTGCCGTTAGATGGCTCTTACAGCGGCAAGTGAATGATGGAACTCAACACCCAGCTTTCGCTTCGGTAGCATAACATCAGAAACGCCCTTTACTTGGAAGAATTTCGTGATGGTTTCTGTCTCTACTTTATGGCCCAATGTTCTGCTAACGGTACCATAGGCACCGTGGAATTTGTGTATTTTATATTTTCAATATCAGGGTCCAAATCAAAACTTATAGCACCGCCTAAGTAAGAGATTTGAGACACTTGTTCTAAAACTGAATTATCCAAAACAGTTTTTGATCAGACTGGATATGTTAATCGGAATGCCATTATTTTTGTTTTGTTACTAGAAATTTTAAATTGATAGTTCATGCAAATTTCGTTTAGCTGGTATATTGATATTTGCAGGCCATCTTCATTCTTTTAAATGTACTTATAACGATGACATCAGCGGACAAAAGTCCATTCAGGTAGTCCTCATTCGTTATTTTATTTCCTTTGTTTACTTTACATTTACGAATAATGAAGTGAATGTTGACATTAAAAATGGTAAGTGACTGTCTACATACTTGTCTGACGACTCGGTTAATAATGACGTACAAGTTTTATATAATTGTATAAGATAATAATTACATAATTTTCACCTGTCTGTAAAAACAAACATCATAGTGTACTCAACGTGGGGCACATGATTGAGACGTGCATGTCTGTTTTTTACCTACAAAGATCTGATCGTATCGAGTCGATCTTTCTGTCCTCGCAACGAATCCAGGAACGTTGTTATAATATTTGAAATTTTAACTACGAACGACAGTATGGAAATTTGTGGTTAGGCTTGTGGGACCAAACTGCTGAGGTCATCGGTCTCTAAGCTTACACATTACTTAATCTAACTTAAACTGACTTACGCTAAGGACAACACACGCACCCATGCCTGAGGGAGGACTCGAACCTCCGACGGAGAGAGCCGCTTGGACCGTGACAAGGCGCTTCAGACCAATCGGCTACCCCACACGGCCTACGAACAAAAAACGGAATACATATTTGAAGAAAGTTTGCTGTAACGATTGATTTAATAATGAAATTAATAAAGGGCAAATGACTATCTTTATATATGTTGCGTGCCATTCGGATCTCGCGACGGGACTACTCAGAACCACGTCGCTATCAGGAGAAAGAAAACTGGCGTTCTACGGATCGGAGAGTGGAATGTCACATCCCTTAATCGGGCAGGTAGGTTAGAAAATTTAAAAAGCGAAAGGAACAAGACTTCCGGTCAGGTGAATACAGGGTTATAAATACAAAATCAAATATGGGTAATGCAGGATTAGGTTTAATATTGAATAAAACAATAGACGTGCTGGTAAGCTACTACAAATTACATAGTGAACGCATTATTGTGGCCAAGATAGACTCGAAGCCCACGCCTACCACAGTAGTACAAGTTTATATGCCAACTAGCTCCGCAGATGACGAAGAGATCGATGTAATGCATGATGAGACATAAAAGAAATTATTCAGATAGTGAAGGGAGACGAAAATTTAACACTCATGTGTGACTGGAATTCGATTGTAGGAAAAGGAAGAGAAGGGAACGTAGTAGGTGAATATGGAATGGGGGTAAGGAATTAAGAGGAAGCCGCCCGGTAGAATATTGCACAGAGCATAACTTAATCATAGCTAACACCTGGTTTCACATTCATGAAAGAAGATTGTATACATGGACGAGGCCTGGAGATACCGGATGGTTTCAGATAGATTATATAATGGTAAGACAGAGACTTAGGAACCAGGTTTAAAACTGCAAGACATTTCCAGGGGCAGATGTGGATTCCGAATACAATTGACTGGTTATGAACTGTAGATTAAAGCTGAAGAAACTGTAAAAAGGTGGGAATTTAAGGAGATGGAACCTGGATAAACTGACAGAACCAGAGGTTGTAGAGAGTTTCAGGGAGAGCATTAGGGAACGAGTGACAAGAATGGGGAAAGAAATACAGTGGAAGAAGAATGGGTAACATTGAGAGATGAAATAGTGAAGGCGACAGCGTATCAAGTAGGTAAAAATACGTGGGCCAGTAGAAATCGTTTGGTAACAGAAGAGGTACTGAATTTAATTGATCAAAGGAGAAAATATAAAAACGCAGTAAATGAGGCAGGCAAAAAGGAATACAATCGTCTTAAAAATGAGATCGACAGGAAGTGCAAAATGGCTAAGCGGAAAAGAGACATTTGGTGAGAAGAGGACCACTTGTATGAATATTAAGAGCTCAGATGGAAACCCAGTTCTAAGCAAAGAAGGGAAAGCAGAAAGGTTGAAGGAGTATATAGAGGATTTAATATTATGGAAATGGAAGAGGATGTAGATGAAGATGAAATGGGAGAAAATGCACGAAAAGTCTGACAGAGCACTAAAAGACCTAAGTCGAAACAAGGGCCTGGGAGTAGACAAAATTTCATTAGAGCTACAGATAGCTTTAGGAGAGACAGCCCTGACAAAACTCTACCGTTTCGTGAGCAAGATGTAAGAATAATTCCAACCCCAAAGAAATCAGGTGTTGACAGATGTGAAAATTACCGAACTGTCAGTTTAATAAGTCACGGCTGCAAAGTACTAACAAGAATTCTCTACAGACGAATGGAGAAACTGGTAGAAGCCGACCTCGGGGAAGACGAATTTGGATTTCGTAGAAATGTTCGAATACGTGAGGTAATACTAATCCTACGACTTATCTTAGAACATAGATTAAGGAAAGGCAAACCTATGTGTATAGCATTTGTAGGCTTAGAGAAAGCTTTTGACAATGTTGACTATTTCAAATTCTGAAGGTGCCAGGGGTAAAATACAGGGAGCGAAAGGCTATTTAAAATTTGTACAGAAACCAGATGTCACTTATAAGAGTCGAGGTGCATGAAAGGGAAGCAGTGGCTGGGAAGGTAGTGAGACAGGGTTGTAGCCTATCCCCGGTGTTATTCTATCTGTATATTGAGCAAGCAGTAAAGGAAACGAAAGAAAAATTTGGAGTAGGAATTAAAATCCATGGAGAAGAAATAAAAACTTTGAGGTTCGCCGATGACATTGTAATTCCGTCAGAGACAGTAAAGGACCTGGAAGAGCAGCTGAACGGAATGGACAGTGTCTTAAAAGCAGGATATAATGTGAACATCAACAAAAGCAAAACGAGGATAATGGTATTTTCTCGAATTAAATCGGGTGATCCTGAGGGAATTAGATTAGGAAATGAGACGCTTAAAGTGGTGTATGAGTTTTGCTATTTGGGGTGGTAGTAGAGAGGATATAAAATGTAGACTGGCAGTGGCAAGGAAAGCGTTTCTGAAGAAGAGAAATTTGTTAACATCGAGTATAAATTTAAGTGTCAGGAAGTCGTTTCTGAAAGTATTTGTATGGAGTGTAGCCATTTATGGAAGAGAAACGTGGACGATAAATAGTTTAGATAAGAAGTGAATAGAAGCTTTCGAATTGTGGTGCTACAGAAGAGTGCTGAAGATAAGATGGGTAGATCACGTAACTAATGTGGAGGTACTGAACAGAATTGGGGAGGAGGAGAATTAGTGGCACCACTTGTTTAGAAGAATTGATCGGTTGGTAGGACATGTTCTGAGGCATCAACTGTTCACCAATTTAGTATTGGAGGGCAGCGTTGAGGGTAAAAATCGTAGAGGGAGGCCAAGAGATGAATATACTAAACAGATTCAGAAGGATGTAGGTTGCAGTAGGTACTGGAAGATGAAGAAGCTTGCACAGGATAGAGTAGCATGGAGCTGCATTAAACCAGTCTCTGGGTTGAAGACCACAACAACAATAGCGGATACCCTGTTCACAAACCACAAGAGCAGAAAGTATATTTGGAAAGGACCTGGAGATGGGGGAACATTTCAGTTTGACTACACGGTGATCAGGCAGCGATATCGAAGTTAGATACTAGATTGTAGGGCGTACCCAGGAGCATATATAGCTTCTGATCACAATTGAGTAATGATGAAGACCAGACCGAATGTTAAAGGTTAGTCAGGCAGAATCAATGCGCACAGCAGTGGGATACGGTCATACTGCGGAATGAAGGAACACGCTTGAAGTTCTCTGAAGCTACATATACTGCGATAAGAAATAGTTCAGTATCCATTTCAGTTGAAGACAAATGGACAGCTCCAAAAAGGGCAATCACAGAAGTTGGAAAGAAAACTGCAGGTACACGGAAGGTAACTGTGAAGAAACCATGGGTAACCGATGAAATACGTCAACTGATCGACGAAAGGAGGGACAAAAATGTTAAGGGAAACTTAGAAGCTCAATAATACAAGTCACAAGACGACGTGATGGGAAGCTAAGGCAAAATTGCTGCATGAGAATTATGACTGAGAAAATAGAAAAGCCAAGAAAGCCTTCGGTTAAATAAAAAGTAAGGGCGGTAAGATTTAGAGTGCAATGGGTTTTCCACTCGTAAGTGCAAAGGAGACAACGGATAGGTGGAAAGGGTACACTGAAGTTTCGTACGAGGGGGAAAACTAATCTCAAAAATGGCTCTGAGCACTATGGGACTCAACTGCTGTGGTCATAAGTCCCCTAGAACTTAGAACTACTTAAACCTAACGACAGCACACAACGCCCAGCCATCACGAGGCAGAGAAAATCCCTGACCCCGCCGGGACTCGAACCCGGGAACCCGAGCGTGGGAAGCGAGAACGCTACCGCACGACCACGAGATGCGGGCTGAAAAGTAATCTGATGACGTGATAGAAGAAGAAACAAGAGTCGACAAGGAAGAGTTAGGGGGTCCGCAGAAATATGATCGTGTAGTGCATAAGAAAAACTACGGATATGAAAGGGAGAACAGGACGCAGTGGTTGCACAAACTGGTGTTTGCGCTTTTCAGTGATGCTCGATGCAACTTACAGAAAGTGCACGATAGAGACCTACTACGTTATTCACATCAAATTCCGGGCGATATAGATTACAGGGAAGCAGTCGATGGTTGCATAACTTCCAATAGTGCTACAGAATTGGATGAAGTCAAATAACGAAATTTCAAACAAAGCTTCAACTAGACGATGGACAGCAAACTGTGGATCTGTCTGAAAATATTTATATGAGATAAACAAACTTATTCCATCTTTTAGTAAGGATATGGCGTTCGACTCTGACCAATCTAGATTTTGAGAGGAAATGCATATGAAAGGTTGCGTGGAAATTACACGTAGCGGGAGAATTGTATCAAGATCAAATAACGTCCAGGACTTAAAGCATTCATATACAATTGTGCCGAGTGTTAATATGGTGGTAAATTTGCTGGAAAGTTATTTTATGTGCTGCGAGAAAGTTATTTATTGTTCTGAGAGAAGCTGGAGGTGCTACTGTATGTCCCCCGTGTGTGCGTGATCTTGCAAAGGTCGTAAGGAATATTTACGTCACAGCAAGGAAGAGTGGCAAAATGGCCGTAAGTGAACTACCACTATGGTTTTGGCCAATAGCTGGTGAAAATAACTTACTTTTACTTGATTCATGGTCTGTGTCTAAAAATCATACTCCTTTAGATCTAACTGTCCCCCCCCCCCCTGAAAAGTATGTGTCATTGCTGTTCATTTCACCAGCAATCACTGGACAAATTCAGCCTCTGGCTGCCTGTTTTTTTCGTGTCTATAAAACATATTATCGCAGTATCTGCAACTACGTCTTAAATGATAGCCAGTTTCGTGATAAGCTCCAAGACAGACTGTTTCCCATTCGCTTGCATGCCATCTCGTTCCACCAGTTCTCTTCAACCCATTATGCCCATAAGATTCTATATGCATTCCTTACTAGTGGATACCGAACTGAACGTCCTACACGGTTTGTAATTCCCAAGGAGTTCAGCTACGATCTTGATAGTGCGAACCTTTGTGATGAATGTGGCCGGCCATTTTTCATTCTGAGTTCATGGTTCTAGTTAATGGTCTGTTTTAAATATTTCTTGAATGTCGCTGATGTCCATTTTGTGTAACACACACATCTCACCGAAGGATGACATCTGTACCTCCCGGACACTCATTTCCTGTTGTCTTTGTGATGCACACGGTGAGTCATAGCACCTGATATTCTTCCTGTCATGATTGTTAGCACATCACTTTCAAATGAGCCTTACTAAAGACTGAATTTGCTACCTTGCACTTAACAGATTCCTTGTTAGATGTAAATCAGTAAATTCCGTATCTTCAAAGCATCGTTCTCACAGCTTCGAACTTCCGATTACTTTACAACTGAGTTAAGGTGTTAAATATTTTACCTTAAGCGTGCAAGCAAGAGAAAAGTTTGGAAAAGGTTTCGGGCTATGCTTGAAGTTTATTGAAACTCGCTAAGTACCCTCATTATGAAACACTGGATGAACAAAGTCTGTGTAATATGCGTTGTATTTTAAGCGAAAGCAAGTTTTTAATGCCTTTAAGTACTTACGACGCCATTTCTTCTAAAATATGTGTCATACTTTCATACATTTTTGCAGTCAGTGACGTGTGTTGATACTGTTTCAAAAGCGTGTAGCGAATAGACTTAGAGGTTAATAAGTAATAAAACGTCATGCCTGATGTTGAAGTTTTACTGCGCGCCATTTAAAGCAGAAGCTAGTTTTTCACGCATCTAAAGGTGTGAGAAGTCATATCTCGTGAACTATGGGGCATAGAACGATGTAATTTTGTAGGTACCTTGCGAACTGTGTTGAGAATAACGTCTGTAGCAAACAAGTAATAAATTAAAACCTCATGTCTGACGCTGAAATTTTACTGGACGATCAGCGTAAATGTTGTAAGCGATGGACTTGTTTTATTTCATCTTTTTGTGGAGGGTGCCAGAAAAATTCCTGAGCATTTGGTACAGTTGGATTTTTTAAGACGCTAAGCCCAATACCGGATGAATATAGCCTGGATATTTGCCCGCCGTAAGCTACGATGCCTCAAAACAAATACTCGGTTTCTATCTGCAGTACTTGTCCTACTGCGTTAAAGTTTTAACATGAGATTATTTGTTTTAATGAGTAGGTTAGGACGGCGTTCTGATGTTTTAAAATGGATGACTAGTTACGCCAAACACTGAAAATCAAATTTTAGTTGCCCGCGGAAGCAGTTAAATAGCCAACCTGAAAATGGGTCTTTGTTCTGTGTTCCGTGATAGTCTCTTACTAATACAGACGATGATCCAAATAACTGATACAGTTATTGCAGCTTCAGTTCAGTCTGATATGAAATATCTTCTTAGAAATATATTTTGTTCGGCTTGCAATTTGGATCTATTCTTTCAGCAGGAATTGAAAACAGGACATCAAACGTGAAGCAATGAATTGCAGACTATAGGCCTACGTGTATACAATGTGCCCCACGAGGAGTAGTTAGTATCCAGGAGTATGACAGAAACGATCATCTGAAGCCAAATTCTTCGTACCGGTCAGAATGTTTCCCTAGATAGAGCGCAATTAATGTACATTTGTTTTTGAGCTAGTAGCACGGACGTATGTGTCTTACCCTATGAACCGCTTTGACTTTGAATTCTAGCCCACCCTTCCTCTGCGGTTACATCATCTTTGCTCTGATTGTCTTTCTGCCATTAAACTATACCGAAGGTGCAGTTGGTGATGGTGTGTTGCGAGTGGAGTAGTGCGAAGGGCTGTGTGTGTATCTGAGAGAAGCATTGGCTGACTGTGTACTCGCGCTGGATAAAATGCCGCACATCTGCACTATTGAAGAAAGTGCAGATGATTTATGTTTACGACTTCTATGTTGGTAGTGCTCCTGCTGCTGTTAAAAAATGCCCCCGGCGCTATCCGACGTATTGAATTCCCAACTGTAGAGCATTTGCCAGAGTGTTCAGCATATTACTTTGTAAAATGCACATTCTAATGTTTACTAATTGTTTAACATTTGTAAAACTAACAATTTGTTGAATTATACAAAAAAAATAAATAACAATTTACATAAGATTTATTCTACTTCTGAAACCATTCGAAATAATGTCCATATGACGCATTTTGCTATAAATGATCGTCCCTCTCTTATGCCTGAATGCTGACAGTTCCACCTGGACCACCTTGCATAATTTAAAGTCCTATACGTCTTCAGATTTAAGAGTGTGTTTTAGATTTCACACTTCTCTGTGGTCATCTGAATACGAGGAAGCGATTTCACCTACACGTTGTAGCGTAGTATAGAACTGTTAACTTCCTTATACAGTTAGCAGTTAGAAAAAAGTATTAGACAACTGCTGGGTCATTTCTCTACCGGTTAATGGACACCAAATACCCATCACACCCGCATGTAAATAGCACCGGTTTCTTTCAGTCTCTCTCAGCGAATTGCCACAATAGCTAACACATAACACCGCACGATCGCTGTCAAACTAGGCCTTTCTTACAACCTTTATGCCTTATCTTAACTGTCACACGAAAATGACATTCTGTAGGTCTTGTGAAAGTTACCCACTGTTTTGCGGTTTATTAAATCTTTTTAATGGTATACGTACTTAAATTTCTAATACATCCGAAAAAACGGTACAAATTATGAAGTCATACTCTTAGGAGGACCAGTATTTTCCAATGTTGTTGTTGTTGTTGTTGTTGTTGTTGTTCTTGTGGTCTTCAGTCTTGAGACTGGTTTGATGCAGCTCTCCATGCTACTCTATCCTGTGCAAGCTTCTTCATTTCCCAGTACCTACTGCAGCCTACATCCTTCTGAATCTGCTTAGTGTATTCATCTCTTGGTCTCCCTCTACGGTTTTTACCCTCCATGCTGCCCTCCAGTACTAAATTGGTGATCCCTCGATCTCTCGGAGCATGTCCTACCAACCGACCCCTCCTTCTCGTCAAGTTGTGTCACATGCTCCTCTTCTCCCCAACTCTGTTCAATACTTCCTCATTAGTTATGTGATCTACCCATCTAATCTTCAGCATTCTTCTGTAGCACCACATTGTCAAAAGCTTTCTCTAAGTCTACAAATGCTAGAAACGTAGGTTTGCCTTTCCTTAATCTTTATTCTAAGATAAATCGTAGGGTCAGTATTGCCTCGCGTGTTCCAACATTTCTACGGAATCCAAACTGATCTTCCCCGAGGTCGGCTTCTATCAGTTTTTCCATTCGTCTCTAAAGAATTGGCGTTAGTATTTTGCAGCTATGACATATTACACTGATAGTTCGGTAATTTTCACACCTGTCAACAACATCTTTCTTTGGGATTAGGATTATTATATTCTTCTTGAAGTCTGAGGGTATTTCGTCTGTCTCATACATCTTGCTCACGAGATGGTAGAGTTTTGTCAGGACTGGCTCTCTCAAGGCTGTCAGTAGTTCTAATGGAATCTTGTCTACTCCGGGGGCTTTGTATCGACTCAGGTCTTTCAGTGCTCTGTCAAACTTCTCTGAGCTATTGATATTCATACAAGTGGTTCTCCTTTCTCCAAAGGTCTCTTTAATTTTCCTGTAGGCAGTATCTATCTTACCCCTAGTGGGATAAGCCTCTACATCCTTACATTTGTCCTGTAGCCATCCCTGTTTAGCCATTTTGCACTTCCTGTCGATCTCATTTTTGACACGTTTGTATTCCTGTTTGGCTGCTTCATTTACTGCATTTTTATATTTTCTCCTTTCATCAATTAAATTCAATATTTCTTCTGTTACCCAAGAATTTCTACTAGCCCTCGTCTTTTTACCTACTAGGTCCTCTGCTGCCTTCACTACTTCATCTCTCAAAGCTACCTGTTCTTCTTCTACTGTATTTCTTTCCCCCATTCCTGTCAATTGTTTCCTTATACTCTCCCTGAAACTCTGTACAACCTCTGGTTTAGTCATTTTATCCAGGTTCCATCACCTTAAATTCCCACCTTTTTGCAGTTTCTTCAGTTTTAATCTACAGGTCATAACCAATAGATTGTGATCAGAGTCCACATCTGCCCCTGGAAATGTCTTACAATTTTAAACCTGGTTCCTAAATCTCTGTCTTACCATTATGTAATCTATCTGAAACCTGTCAGAATTTCCAGGCTTCTTCCATGTATATAACCTTCTATTATGATTCTTGAACCAAGTGTTAGCTATGATTAAGTTGTGCTCTGTCCAAAATTCTATCAGGCGGCTTCCTCTTTCAATTCTTAGCCCCAATCCATATTCACCTACTACGTTTCCTTCTCTCCCTATTCCTACTACCGAATTCCAGTCACCCATGACTATTAAGTTTTCGTCTCCCTTCACTACCTGAACAATTTCTTTTATTTCATCACACATTTCTTCAATTTCTTCGTCATCTGCAGAGCTAGTTGGCATATAAACTTGTACTACTGTAGTAGGCGTGGGCTTCGTGTCTATCTTGGCCACAATGCTGTTTGTAGTAGATTACCCGCACTCCTATTTTTTTATTCATTATTAAACCGACTCCTGCATTACCTCTATTTCATTTTGTATTTACAACCCTGTATTCCCCAGACCAAAAGTCTTGTTCCTCCTGCCAGCGAACTTCACTAATTCCCACTATATCTAACTTAAACCTATCCTTTTCACATATTGAATTTTCTAACCTACCTGCTCGATTAAGGGATCTGACATTCCATGCTCCGATCCGTAGAACGCCAGTTTTCTTTCTCTTGATAACGACGTCCTCCTGAGTAGTCCCCGCCTTCTAGCACTCTGTAATTTCTAACACTCGTTACAGTTATCGTGTGGACAGTCCGTATGTTTCTATTGTATCACTTAAATAAGGCATTCATAAGGAAATACTTTCAGTCTATATTGTTACAGAAAAATCGTTTACTGGCAAAAAACATTAACGTTTTTATTCTCGGGTTGGAAAACTAAAGCTCCTTGACACAGAGACTACGAGGGGTATGAAAGGGAAGCACTGGTTGGGAAGGGAACGAGACAGGGTTGTAGCCTATCCCCGATGCTATTCAATCTGTATATTGAGCAAGCAATAAAGGAAAGAAAAGAAAAATTCAGAGTAGGTATTAAAATCCATGGAGAAGAAATAAAAACTTTGAGGTTCGCCGATGACATTGTAATTCTGTCAGATTGGTTGGTTGGTTGGTTTGGGGAAGGAGACCAGACAGCGTGGTCATCGGTCTCATCGGATTAGGGAAGGATGGGGAAGGATGTCGGCCGTGCCCTTTCAGAGGAACCATCCCGGCATTTGCCTGGAGTGATTTAGGGAAATCACGGAAAACCTAAATCAGGATGGCCGGACCCGGGATTGAACCGTCGTCCTTCCGAATGCGAGTCCAGTGTCTAACCACTGCGCCACCTCGCTCGGTAATTTTGTCAGAGACAGCAAAGGACCAGGAAGAGCAGTTGAACGGAATGGACAGTGTCTTGAAAGGAGGGTATAAGGTGAACATCAACAAAAGCAAAACGAGGGTAATGGAATGTAGTCGAATTAAGTCGGGTGATGCTGAGGGAATTAGGAAATGAGACAGTTAATGTAGTAAAGGAGTTTTGCTATTTGGGGAGCAAAATAACTGATGATGGTCGAAACAGAGAGGATATAAAATGTAGACTGGCTATGGCAAAAAAAAAATCGTTTCTGAAGAAGAAAAATTTGTTAACATCGAGTATAGATTTAAATGTCAGGAAGTCGTTTCTGAAAGTATTTGCATGGAATGTAGCCATGTATGGAAGTGAAACGTGGACGATAACTAGTTTGGACAAGAAGAGAATAGAAGCTTTCGATATGTAGTGCTACAGAAGAATGCTGAAGATTAGATGGGTAGATCACATAACTAATGAGGAAGTATTGAATAGAATTGGGGAGAAGAGGAGCATGTGGCACAACTTGACTAGAAGAAGGGATCGGTTGGTAGGACGTGTTCTGAGGCATCAAGAGATCACCAATTTAGTTTTGGAGGGCAGCGTGGTGGATAAAAATCGTAGAGGGAGACCAAGAGATGAATACACTAAACAGATTCAGAAGGATGTAGGTTGCAGTAGGTACTGGGAGATGAAGAAGCTTGCACGGGATAAAGTAGTATGGAGAGATGCATCAAACCAGTCTCAGGACTGAAGACCACAACAACAACAACATGCACAGTGCTGATACACATAAAGTTTCTCATACAAGGTGCAAAATATTGCTAGCGTTTTCAGCATTGATCCACTGGTAAATGACCTTGAGACAGCTCACAAGCTTCGGAAGAGTAATGTTTGTTGCTTTCCGCGATATTTCCGATACCACTTTAGCTGAGTTCCACAGCTCGTGGTCTTGCAGTAGCATTCTCGATTTCCGCTCCCGGGGTCCCCGGTTCGATTCCCGGCGGAGTCAGGGATTTACCCTGTCTCGGGAGTATTGGGTGATGATGTGTCGTCTTCATCAACATAATTCATCCTCATTACGGTCGGAAGAAAGCAACGGCAAACCACCTCCATTAGGACCTTGCCTAGTACGGCTCCTGGATCATCCCCTACGCTTCTCGGAGTATGGGACCTCATCATCACTGTAATATGTTAGAGGTGTTAGAGATCGTTTTCTGGAGCGGTGCGGTATCGATACGTTCTGATTACAATTTGCCTACACCAAAATTCAGACAAATAATTACAGCATGGATTTCCAGCAGGAAAAGATCTGTTTTAAATACAGTTGTCTTAGTTTATTCTGTTGTTTAACACTTTATGCAGGTCGCTATGGTGCTTGTTCTATGGTTTTGTATCGTCTTATCGTCCCATTTTACCTCCCTCTTCCTTCGTCCCCCCCCCTCCCATCCCCTTGCCCCACCATTGTTTACCCCTCTCGCTTCCACGGCCTTCGCCCCCCACCCCCCCACCCTTGCTTTACGGGAGTTGTTCCCTTCAGTACTTGATGACTGCTACCTTTTGTTTTTAAATCTTAATATACTTAACGTATCTGTGTGGTTATTTAGATACATCAAGGTGTTACGTACCGTTACGAGCCCTAAAATTTGGTATAGTATTAGAGACAACATAGTGTTTTCACTTCTGTCTTTGCTAATGAAGTGTGTTTAAAAGCGGCTTTTATAGTTGTATGTTGTGTTTAGTTTTGTTTCTGTTTCGGTATTTTACGATTATTACATACTTTGAAAGGTGATATTCATTCAATCTTACACTATTTTGGTCCCTTTCCACACCATTTTATATTCACAGTGAGTGCTGTTACGTGTCGCTATAGGATACAACTTCCGTTAGTGCACGCACATGCTGCAAAATGCAAAGAATTCACCCACCTAATTGAATCGTCTTGAACAACAGATAAAAATGCATTTCAACAAAGTCATTACTTTTAATTAAACTGAAATTGCGGTTAAAATACACTATGACATAAGTGCATTGTGCTGCCACCTATTGCCAGGTACTCCATATCAGCGACCTCAGTAGTCATTAGACATCCCGAGAGGGCAGAATGGCGCCGGCCGCGGTGGTCTAGAGGTTCTAGGCGCGCAGTCCGGAACCGCGCGACTGCTACGGTCGCAGGTTCGAATCCTGCCTCGGGCATGGATGTGTGTGATGTCCTTAGGTTAGTTAGGTTTAAGTAGTTCTAAGTTCTAGGGGACTGATGACCACAGATGTTAAGTCCCATAGTGCTCAGAGCCATTTGAACCATTCAAAGGGCAGAATGGGGCGCTCTGCGGAACTCACGGACTTGGAAGGTAATCAGGAGACTGGGTGTCACTTGTGTCATAAGTCTGTACGTGAGACTTCGACACTCCTAAACATCCCTAGGTCCACTGTTCCCGATGTGATACTGAAGTGAAAACGTAAAGGGACACGTACGGCAAAAAAGCGCACACGCCGACCTCGTCTGTTGACTAACAGAGACTGCCGACAGTTGAAGAGGGTCGTGATGTGTAATAGACAGACATCTATCCAGACCATCACACAGGAATTCCCGACTGCATCAGGATCCACTGCAAGTACTAAGGCACTTAGGCGGGAAGTGATAAAACTTGTATTTCATGGTTGAGCGGCTACTCCTAAGCTACACATCAATCCGGTAAATGCCAAACGACGCCTGGCTTGGTGTAAGGAGCTTAAACATTGGACAATTGAACAATGGGAAAACGTGTGGAGTGACCAGTCACGGTACACATTGTAGCGATCCGATGGCAGGCTGTGGAAATGGCGAATGCCCGTTGAACGCCATCTGTCAACAGTAAAATTCGGAGGCGGTGGTGTTATGGTGTGGCCGTGTTTTTCAAGGAGGGGGCTTGCACCACTTGTTGCTTTGCGCGGCACTATCACAGCACAGGCCTCCATTGATGTTTTAAGCATCTTCTTTCTTCCCACTGTTGAAGAGCAATCGGGGGGTGGCGATTGCATCTTTCAACACGATCGAGCACGTGTTCATAACGAACGGCCTGTGCCGGAGTGGTTACACGAAAATAGCATGCCTCTAATGGACTGGCCTGTGCAGAGTCCTGACCTGAATCCTACAGAACACCAGTGGGATGTTTTTGAACGCCGACTTCGTGCCGGGCCTCACCGACTGACATTGATACCGCTCCTCAGTGCAGCACTCAGTGAAGAATGGGCTGCAATTCCCCAAGAAACCTTCCAGCACCTGACTGAACGTGTGCCTGCGAGAGTGGGAGCTGTCATCAAGGCTAAGGGTGGGCCTACACCATATTGAATACCAGCAATACCGACGGAGGGCGTCACGAACTTGTAAGTCATTTTCAGCCAGGTGTACGGTTACTTTTGATCACGTAGTGTATGTGTGTGTTCTGCAGCTGAGAGCATTTGAATGAGGTTGATACACCATCCACCAGCCATTGTTGGGTAAGGCATATGATGCTAAATATCGTATCGAAAGGGACAAAAAGGTCTCACTGCCATTACTAAGCAGTATTTGACCCCAAAACCTTTCAAAGTTTTCTACGTACCCAAATGTTTGAGGTATCTGAAACTTGTAATGTGTTGCTTGTACAGGGTTATTACAAATGATTGAAGCGATTTCACAGCTCTACAATAACTTTATTATTTGCGATATTTTCACAATGCTTTGCACACACATACAAAAACTCAAAAAGTTTTTTAGGCATTCACAAATGTTCGATATGTGCCCCTTTAGTGATTTGGCAGACATCAAGCATAATCAAGCTCCTCCCACACTCGGCGCAGCATCTCCCCATCAATGAGTTCGAAAGTATCGTTGATGCGAGCTCGCAGTTCTGGCACGTTTCTTGGTAGAGGAGGTTTAAACACTGAATCTTTCACATAACCCCACAGAAAGAAATCGCATGGGTTTAAGTCAGGAGAGCGTGGAGGCCATGACATGAATTGCTGATCATGATCTCCACCAAGACCGATCCATCGGTTTTCCAATCTCCTGTTTAAGAAATGCCGAACATCATGATGGAAGTGCGGTGGAGCACCATCCTATTGAAAGATGAAATCGGCGCTGTCGGTCTCCAGTTGTGGCATGAGCAAATTTTCCAGCATGTCCAGATACACGTGCCCTGTAACGTTTTTCTCGCAGAAGAAAAAAGGGCCGTAAACTTTAAACCGTGAGATTGCACAAAACCCGATAACTTTTGGTGAATTGCGAATTTGTTGCACAAATGCGTGAGGATTCTCTACCGCCAAGATTAGCACATTAAGTCTGTTCACTTCACCATTAAGTAAAATTGTTGCTTCATCGCTGAAAACAAGTTTCGCACTGAACGCATCGTTTTCCATGAGCTGTTGCAACCGCGCCGAAAATTCAAAGTGTTTGAGTTTGTCATCGGGTGTCAGGGCTTGTAGCAACTGTAAACGGTAAGGCTTCTGCTTTAGCCTTTTCCGTAAGATTTTCCAAACCGTCGGCTGTGGTACGTTTAGCTTCCTGCTTGCTTTATTCGTCGACTTCCGCGGGCTACGCGCGAAACTTGCCCGCACGCGTTCAACCGTTTCTTCGCTCACTGCAGGCCGACCCGTTAATTTCCCCTTACAGAGGCATCCAGAAGCTTTAAACTGCGCATACCATCGCCAAATGGAGTTAGCAGTTGGTGGATCTTTGTTGAACTTCGTCCTGAAGTGTCGTTGCACTGTTATGACTGACTGATGTGAGTGCATTTCAAGCACGACATAAGCTTTCTCGGCTCCCGTCGCCATTTTGTCTCACTGCGCTCTCGAGTGCTCTGGAGGCAGAAACCTGAAGTGCGGCTTCAGCCGAACAAAACTTTATGAGTTTTTCTACGTATCTGTAGTGTGTCGTGACCATATGTCAATGAATGGAGCTACAGTGAATTTATGAAATCGCTTCAATCATTTGTAATAGCCCTGTATATCAAATCTTGTAGGGAACGAAATGTGAACCAGCAATAGTCCTTCCTGTGTATAGTAATGGTTCACTCTACTGAAGGCGAAGACTTCTCCACATTTCTTTTGACAGGCCCTATTGTAGCCGGATGTCTTGTATCGCCTGCAATACGAGGCACCTGTGACTGCAGCTGAGAATTATTTTCTCTCGAAAGAAAATAAATGAGAAAAATGTCGGGATGCTACGGGCATTAAATGTGCATATTTATCTGTTCGGGATAATCCCGACCCTGATGTAATTTCACGCCGTTCCCGCGAATCGGAAACAAAGGCGCGCCCATCACGCCGTTGCAATAAACGTGTCCTAAGGGACGGGCCGCCTCCTCCACCTTTGGCCTCGGCTTCAAAGTCCGGCACGTGAGACGTACGGCTTTAAAACGACAGCGATCACGCTTCGTGTGGTGACAACGGACTACGACCACTGTCTAACATGCGCAGTCGCGACGCTCTCTGACAGGAAATTTGTTACCGATTTGTGATCTCAGGGGTTTTCTCTGTGTGATCGATTAATAGTGATCTCCCTGGTAATCAGACGAGCTGTTATTTCCATTTTCTGCTCAACATTTCGACAAATCACCCAACCGTCTTCTTCAAGTGTCGTGTGCACTCGCTGCCTGCACTCCATGCTGACTGTGAGCTATGTTAGGTATCGCGCCCCTGTTCATAGCAGAGTTCAAGTCCCGACCTCCACTGCGCGCTTTGATACTCTTTTGTTTAACAGAGTACGCACTGATAGTCTGTGAAACGCAAATTCCCTCCGCGTTTTCCAACTGAGATGGGTGGGATAGTCGAAGAGATCTTAATACATTGAGAGCCGGAACGCAAGCATTACTGAAATTGAAACTGCCATCTCTGTTTATTACGTTTTCCGACATTTTTATTTCCATAGACTCCTTAACTATGGTTCAAATGATTCAAATGGCTCTAAGCACCATGGGACTTAACATCTGAGGTCATCAGTCCCCTAGACTTAGAACTACTTAAACCTAACTAACCTAAGGACACCACACACATCCATGCCCGAGGCAGGATTCGAACCTGCGACCGTAGCAGCAGCGCGGTTCTGGACCGCAGCGCCTAGAACCGCTAGGCCACACCGGCCGGCCCTTAATTATGCTGCCCCAGCAACATAGCGTCAGCACGACATACTGGTCTCATCGTGTTTCATTTCCGTGATTATATTCGAGGCAGTGCTGGGTGACAGCTGATTCACTTCGATGATTTGTTCTGGTGTGACACGGATGTTTCTTACATCTTTCTATTGTTACGATAGTCTGCCCAACACAAGTCACGCAATACTCGTTTGTCGGAGACCGAGATCATCTTCAGTAGTACAAAAAATACTTTTATCTTAAATGAAATGAATGGAATACACTGCATGTCATATTTCCATAGGAGTCTACCGTTCTTTGCGGTACTGGACAAGTCTAAGACATATAAGCGATTTCTGGCTTCTCCTCTTCGGTCTCAACCTCTCTCTCACGCGTCCTTGATTTTTCCTGCAACGCCCGTTCAGTTTGATGCTCTGAACGCCCATTCCTTCCATGAACAAATCATTAGCTTTGATTTATTAGTGAAGGATGGTGACGGCTCGAAGAGTGGAAACAGAGGTCAGTGTGTGCAGCTTATATATATGTACTGTGACCCAGGGAACCGTCCGGTCTTCTTTCAAATAATACACCGACAAAAGGTAGCTGGTGCTCTTTTTATAGCTCCATAGTGTATTTTATATTACAATAGATAGAGTTCAAATGTTTAAACGATCCAGGAACTCTTGAAGCTTCTCCGCTCCATGTGGTCACACCCAAGCACAAGGTAGGAGACGAGGTAGTGGCAGAAGTAGAGCTGTGAGGACGGGAACTGAGTCGTGTTTGGATAGCTCAGTTGGTAGAGCACTTGCCCACGAAAAGCAAGGGTCCCGAGTTCGGGCCTCGGCCCGGCACACAGTTTTAATGTGCGAGGAAGATTCGTATCCGCGCACGCTCCGCTGCAGAGTAAATGTCATTCTGAAAAAATTCTTACCTCATAGTCGGCCGTTGTGGCCGAGCGGTTCTAGGCGCTTCAGTCCAGAACCGCGCTGCTGCTACGGTCGCAGGTTCGAATCCTTCCTCAGGCATGGATGTGTGTGATGTCCTTAGGTTAGTTAGGTTTAAGTAGCTCTAAGTCTAGGGGACTGATGACCTCAGATGTTAAGTCCCATGGTGCTTAGAGCCATCTTACCTCATGATGGTGTCGCCGGATAACGTTGTCTATTTATCTGCTCGTGAACGGCCCAGCTTAGTGCAATGCTGGCCTATCTGCTAATACTGGGCAACATTTGTCTTAGATCTGAATTATTTGAAAAACTGACTTTGCTTACTGACAGCTGGCTGGCTGCTTACTTAAGAACACATGACTCTGATCTAAGAAAATTTCTGAAATATTTAAATTTGAGTAAATTACTAGATCGGCACTGGTAATGACTTAGGGCAAAATTATTCGTTTTTCTGTTGACTGGTAAAGAATATATTCTGAAAATCTTTTACATTACTGATAAACATCTGCAAGCCATTGTATGAAAAATTTAATCTTACAACTCTGGGTCAACTGTTGCTGACGAATCACAAAAAGATTGAAACAAATTCATATTAACATCTCTGACAAGTGACTTGACTACGCGCATGCCAATAAAAATGATAAAATTTACCTTAAAATACATGGCTTTGAACTGCGCTGTACGAGCGACAGATTACAACTGCCCTGTAACAGCGAGCTAATGCAACTGCTCTTAGCAGCAAGCGATTGCAACAACTGCCGAGACTGCTCTGACCTGCGACTCTATTTCAGCAAAGATATTTTCTGTCGCAGGCAGCGCGTGAGCAATACATCGAAATTACATTTTCTCCAGCAGGGAGGTGAAACCATTACATAACCCTCCAGTGTAGGGTAAAACTTTGGCAAGGATGGCGAGTCAACTGGACTTGCCATGTGCAAAAATGTTTTCTGTAGCAAATAGATATGAAATATTTAGTTTACTAAGTCTACAAAATGAGTTTTACGTAGTTACAGAGTGTGTATGAAATCACTGACAAATTATGTAAGTACTGAGCATACAAAGGTAGTGTGAATATTAAGAATCAGATAAAGTGCACATTCATTCACTGTCAATTCAAAGTCATTTCTATCTTTTATAAGAAGAAGGTGAGGAATGGAAAGGATAGCATCATGATTCTAGCACAGTGGGTTGCACATAGCTGCATTGAAAAGTCTGTATCTTTTCACAGAAGCACAACACCAGGCGTGACATGTAGCCAAGTCAATGAAATGTAGTATCAAAATTGTATGTTGCTCTTTTGGTAGTACATTAGGTACACCAAGCAGTAGGCCCATAATAACATCTCCGTTGGTCAGTGTGATGGACAGCTTGATATGTCTACAGTGCATTCTTGTAGAATCCATAATCTGTACATCAAGGCATAATTAGGCAAAAATCCTAATAGAGTGGTCCATGGCCATGAGGATGGGCAGGATATAGGAAAGTCTCATTAACAGGTGGTAACTGGGTCAGAGGTTGAAGGATACATTCAGTCTTATAAGATTTTGTGGAAACTGCGTTATTGACATCAGTTCAAAGTTACAAAGTATAACCCGAGTTTCTGTACCATAATATACGTAAGGTAAGCTCACATGAAAGTTCCATTGGCAGTTTTACATAGATATATACTTGATTTGACATAATAAGTAGATCAAGAACAAATAATTTTATGTAACTTATTTATGTGACTTTTAGGAAGCTTTACATTATAATTTTACAAAATGTTGTGGCGTTCAAAGGCCAAACAATAAAATTAAAACACTGAATAAGTATAACATAGAAATCATCAGTAGTTATCTTATATATTCTTAGCTGGAGAAGTGTTGGCACTCAGTGGCCTGTCAAAATTTCGTTAACTGATACAGATGATATACAAATCATTATCCAGAAATAAGTGTTATTACATGTAGCATGGAGCTGCTAGTAAGTACATATATTATTGTGCAAGTGACATAAGAGATACCTAAGATGTATGACATTTAACGTAGCGATCAAGGTGCCTAGCCTAATGATACATACAGGTAATGGAATCTATACTAAGACAAGAACGAAATTATGAAATATATTTTGGACTAGCAATGCATTGCTTTAGGGTTAATGGTTAATTGCTGGAAATAAAATGACTAACGTCATTTGTCATTCGTCATGAGTCAGCTGCAGCAAGTTTATCAAATAAGTAAAGTATATGTGGTCACATTCATAAATGATAGAAAGAAGTTGGTAAAATAGAAGTAGTGGAGCAGGGTTAATAACTAAGTGTCTATAGCATATGGCGTAAAAAACATATTCCAAAATTGATCCTGATGACATGAAATGTCATTCCTGGATAACATACAAAGTGGATTATTAAGATGAAAGAAGAAATGTATACCTATTATGCAAAAAAGTAATAAACTCTGAATTAACGGGTAATGAAAAATTGTGTTTAATATGTATACTAGCAAATCCCCCCCTCCAAAAAAAAAAATATTCCCTCATTATATTATGCGATATGTGACATGCTGTCAAAAAAAAAGCTACAACAAATACTTAAATAACTACATAGTATCTCATAACTAAAGGGAGAACTTCATCATTAGCGCCGGCCGTTGTGGCCGTGCGGTTCTAGGCGCTTCAGTCTGGAACCGTGTGACCGCTATGGTCGCAGGTTCGAATCCTGCCTCGGGCATGGATGTGTGTGATGTCGTAAGGTTTAAGTAGTTCTAAGTTCTAGGGGACTGATGACCACAGATGTTAAGTCCCATAGTGCTCAGAGCCATTTGAACCATTTTTTCATCATTATCATCATACGCAGAAAATAAAGACTTCAGTATTCAGCACCACCATTTGTTTGTGTCAGCTCAAGGAATGACTTCTCTAGTATCATTATCTTTGTATAACATTATTACCATCCGCATTCTCTTTCGTATTATTTCATTCTCATCATCATTTCGCATATTATAGAGTTTCTTACATCTAACATACCTCATCACTAAAATTAATGTATATAGTTGTACTTGATAGTCAGCCATAATCACGTCATACCCTGAAAGAAAAATAATTACTGAAGACTGCTACCGTATGGTATATTCTTGTTAATGGTTGTTAATTTCTATCCAATTACATTTCCTAGCAAAGTATTGTTTTTTCTCTCTTTTGTTGTGATGGTAAAATATCCACGTCGATTTACAGTAAACAATGTGGTTATTTATTTCTTTTACTGGGTATTGCTTTCCGAAACTGATGAATATTGATTAATATCTAGCATTTACATTATGTACACATTATGGGAATAGAAAACTTATTTCTAATGATAGGATCAAATATAACACAGCAAAATTATCTTTGTTTTATAACATACATCAAGGTTGTGCACACAGAATAGCATAATCGAAAAACGTGGTAGGTACAAATACATAGACAAGAATATTTTCAGTTTCTAATGATATGATCAAATATCGTCATATGATCAGATTCCCCCCCATGAACTGTGGACCTTGCCGTTGGTGGGGAGGCTTGCGTGCCTCAACGGTACAGATAGCCGTACCGTAGGTGCAACCACAACGGAGGGGATCAGTTGAGAGGCCAGACAAACGTGTGGTTCCTCAAGAGGGGCAGCAGCCTTTTCAGTAGTAGCAGGGGTAACAGTCTGGTTGATTGACTGATCTGGCCTTGTAACATACACCAGAATAGCATTGTTGTTCTGGTACTGCGAACGGCTGAAAGCAAGGGGAAACACGGCCGTAATTTATCCCGAGGGCATGCAGCTTTACTGTATGATTAAATGATGATCGCGCCCTCTTGGGTAAAATATTCCGGAGGTAAAATACTCCCCCATTCGGATCTCTGGGCGGGGACTACTCAAGCGGACGTTGTTATCAGGAGAAAGAAAACTGGCGTTCTACGGATCGAAGCGTGGAATGTCAGATCCCTTAAACGAGCAGGTAGGTTAGAAAATTTAAAAAGGAAAATGGATAGGTTAAAGTTAGATATAGTGGGAACTAGTGAAGTTCGGTGTCAGGAGGAACAGGACTTCTGGCCAGGTGAGTACAGGGTTATAAATACATCAAATAGGGGTAATGCAGGAGTAGGTTTAATAATGAATAAAAAAATAGGTGTACGGGTAAGCTACTACAAACAGCATAGTGAACGCATTATTGTGGCCAAGATAGATACGAAGCCCACACCTACCACAGTAGTACAAGTTTATATGCCAACTAGCTCTGCAGATGACGAAGAAATTGATGAAATGTATGATGAGATAAAAGAAATTATTCAAGTAGTGAAGGGAGACGAAAATTTAATAGTCATGGGTGACTGGAATTCATCAGTAGGAAAAGGGAGAGAAGGAAACATAGTAGGTGAATATGGATTGGGGCTAAGAAATGAAAGAGGAAGCCACCTAGTAGAATTTTGCACAGAGCATAACTTAATCATAGCTAATATTTGGTTTAAGAATCATAAATGAAGGCTGTATACATGGAAGAACCCTGGAGATACTAAAAGGTATCAGATAGATAATATAATGGTAAGACAGAGATTTAGGCTCTGAGCACTATGGGACTCAACTGCTGAGGTCATTAGTCCCCTAGAACTTAGAACTAGTTAAACCTAACTAACCTAAGGACATCACAAACATCCATGCCCGAGGCAGGATTCGAACCTGCGACCGTAGCGGTCTTGCGGTTCCAGACTGCAGCGCCTTTAACCGCACGGCCACTTCGGCCGGCAGAGATTTAGGAACCAGGTTTTAAATTGTAAGACATTTTCAGGGGCAGATGTGGACTCTGACCTCAATCTATTGGTTATGAACTGTAGATTAAAACTGAAGAAACTGCAAAAAGGTGGGAATATAAGGAGATGGGACCTGGATAAACTGAAGAACCAGAGATTGTACAGAGCTTCAGGGAGAGCATAAGGGAACAATTGACAGGAATGGGGGAAAGAAATACAGTAGAAGACGAATGGGTAGCTTTGAGGGATGAAATAGTGAAGGCAGCAGAGGATCATATAGGTAAAAATACGAGGGCTAGTAGAAAGCCATGGGTAGCAGAAGAAATATTGAATTTAACTGATTGAAGGAGAAAATATAAAAATGCAGTAAATGAAGCAGGCAAAAAGGAATAAAAACGTCTCAAAAATGAAATTGACAGGAAGTGCAAAACGGCTAAGCAGGGTTGGCTAGAGGACAAATGTAAGGATGTAGAGGCTTATCTCACTAGTGGTAAGATAGATACTGCCTACAGGAATATTAAAGAGACCTTTGGAGAAAGGCGAACCACTTGCATGAATATCAAGAGCTTTGATGGAAACCCAGTTCTAAACAAAGAAGGGAAAGCAGAAAGGTGGAAGGAGTATGTTGAGGGCCTATACAAGGGATATGTACTTGAGGACAATATTATGGACATGGAAGAGGGTGTAGATGAAGATGTACTGGGAGATATGATATTGCGTGAAGAGTTTGACAGAGCACTGAAAGACCTGAGTCGATACAAGGCCCCCGGAGTAGACAACATTCCATTAGAACTACTGACAACCTTGGGATTGCCAGTCCTGACAAAACTCTACCATCTGGTGAGCAAGATGTATGAGACAGGCGATATACCCTCAGACTTCAAGAAGATTATAATAATCCCAATCCCAAAATAAGCAGGTGTCGACAGATGTGAAAATTACCGACCTATCAGTTTAATATGTCACAGCTGCAAAATACTGACGCGAATTATTTACAGACGAATGGAAAAACTGATGGAAGCCGACCTCGGGGAAGATCAATTTGGATTCTGCAGAAATGTTGGAACACATGAGGCAATACTGAACCTACGACTTATCTTAGAAGAAAGATTAAGGAAACGCAAACCTACGTTTCTAGCATTTGTAGAATTAGAGAAAGCTTTTGACAATGTTGATTGGAATACTCTCTTCAAATTCTGAAAATGGCGGGTATAAAATACAGAGAGCGAAAGGCTATTTACAATTTGTACAGAAAGCAGATGGCAGTTTTAAGAGTCGAGGGGTATGAAATGGAAGCAGTGGTTGGGAAGGGAGCCTATCCACGATGTTATTCAATCTGTATATTGAGCAAGCAATTAAGGAAACAAAAGAAAAGTTCGAAATAGGTATTAAAATCCTTGGAGAAGAAATAAAAACTTTGAGGTTCACCGGTGACATTGTAATTCTGTCAGAGACAGCAAAGGACTTGGAAGAGCAGTTGAACGTAATGGACAGTGTCTTGAAAGGAGGGTATAAGATTAACATCAACAAAAGCAAATCGAGGATAATGGAAAGTAGTCGAATTAAGTCGGGTGATGCTGATGGAATTAGATTAGGAAATGAGACAGTTAAAGTAGTAAAGGAGATTTGCTATTTGGGGAGCAAAATAACTGATGATGGTCGAAGTAGAGAGGGTATAATATGTAGACTGGCAATGGCAAGGAAAGCGTTTCTTAAGAAGAGAAATTTGTTAACATCGAGTATTGATTTAAGTGCCAGGAAGTCGTTTCTCAAAGTATTTGTATGGAGTGTAGCCATGTATGGAAATGAAACGTGGACGATAAATAGCTTAGACAAGAAGAGAATAGAAGCTTTCGAAATGTGGTGCTACAGAAGAATGCTGAAGAGTAGATGGGTTGATCACATAACTAATGAGGAGGTATTGAATAGAATTTGGGAGAAGAAGAGCTTGTGGCACAACTTGACTAGAAGAAGGGATCGGTTGGTCGGAAATGTTCTGTGACATCGAGGGATCACCAATTTAGTATTAGAGGGCAGCGTGGAGGGTAAAAATCGTAGAGGGAGACCAAGAGGTGAATACACTAAACAGATTCAGAAGGATGTAGGTTGCAGTAAGTACTGGGAGATGAAGAAGCTTGCACAGGATAGAGTAGCATGGAGAGCTGCATCAAACCAGTCTCAGGACTGAAGACCACAACAACAACAACATGATCAAATATGACACAACAATTTTTTTTTTATAACATATATTCAGGTTGTGCTTACATCATAGCATAATAGAAAAATGTGGTAGGTTCAAATACAGAGACAAGAATATTTTCAAGTGCAGAAATGGACACACAATATCACTATGTAGTGGCATAAAGAAATATGCACTAAACAAGATAGTGGGATATCATAATGCAAAAATGTCAAAGTGAACTGGTGTGGGTTATATCTTAAAAACTACATAGTATATACAGAGAATATATTATTTTCTATAGGAAAACCATCACATGTACATTATAAAGTGAATGTGCTAGATCTGTGATTACAGTAAGTGAACTGACTTAGTAAGTTTAAGTTACTGGGAATTTGGCAAGAAAAGTTACGTTATTTATAAAATGTGCACGGTCTGATATTACGACAAGAAAAGCGACCTGCTAACTTCATCTTGCCGGGCATTTTCCAAGAAAAAAATAGTCATAATCAGTGTGTTGTGACATAAATGTAAATGTAACTGGAAATGGCATTACAGTGTGACAAATCAGTAAACAACTTCATTCTATAAAGGCTTTGGCGGTGGGAATATGGTGGTTACCTTTTGACTTTCTGGTTCGTAAAGTTTCAATATGCACTACAACGGGGTGAGGAATGCTGAAGATTCTATATGGGCCAGCATATAGAAATTCAAATTTACTGCATCTACTCTTTCCTCTATCGGATAAATAATGTGTGTGTACCAATATCTTCTGCTGTGCGGCACATTTGATATTGTTAAGCGCAATGTCAATTATTTCATGGTGACGTAGTCGATTAGATGTAGGAAAAGATAACAGTTCATTAATTTTATTGGTTGGTTCAACGTTCTTCAAAACAACAGTAGGATATAACATAGTGGATTCATTAGGTATAGAATTAATTACATGTTGGAACGAAAAAATGTGTGTGTCCCAATCAATATGTTTCTTATGGCAGTATATTCTACATAATTTACCAATTTCCTTCATCCAACGTTCAGAAGGGTAGGAAGAAACATGATGTTTGGATATATAAATCGGAGAAACGTTTCTACCTTGTAACATACGTGTCCATGTTGTAGACCGAAGTTGTGGTCCATTCTCAGAAATTACTTTCAGTACATGACCAACATGGCGTAGAAAATATTTTACGAATCCATTTGAAACAGATTCAGCAGTAGCTTTGCGTAGCGGAGTAAAGGTAAGAAATTTCGAAGTGAGTTCAACTGTAACAGAGATGTAACTAAAACCTCTATTAGGTCTAGGAATCGGTCAAAAGACGCTAAAACTCGTCGAATACGTTTTTTCATGTTGGCAAATAATAGTTCTGTTTTAGGATGAGAAAACATTTTCTGGCTCCAGAATTGGCGTAGCTTAAATGAGTTTACCAGATTAATTTGTTAACAAGCTCTTCAGGATAGCAGAGTAACCAGCTGTTGCTGTCAGGGCGAGAGCGGCGAAACAGAATGTTGTTGCATACAGTATAATTATTTCTAATGTTAACGATATTCCTGTCTTGCCAAAGGTATTTAATTTCTTTCCATACATTGCCTTTGCTCTGTTCTTTCGCAATGTCTCGTAATGAGGACGAAACGAAATTTTCAAATGCAACTTGTTGAATATACATGACGCTGAAATTCGTTTGGCAGAAGTTGGCTGCGACGTCGTGCTGATTATTGCTGAGAGAACGGTATAGTGCGTCTGTTATAATATTTTGTCTACCGGAAATGTGAACAGTTGTAAAATCAAATTCCTGTAAATAAAGTTTCCATCTACTTAACCCGTAATGTGTGAATTTGGCGGAAAGGATAAACTATATAGCTCTATGGTCTGTGTAAACGGCAGTATGTCTTCCAACCAGAACATGCCTAAATCTGGTAAATGCCCACACAACACATAATGTTTCAAGCTCTATAACTGAATAATTCCCTTCTTCAGGTGATAGAAGGCGACTTGCAAATGCGATGTTTTTGATTACTGTAGTACCATCTTCTTCGATTTCCTGAAAAATGTGTACGCCTAGAGCGGTGTTAGAACTGTCTGTAGCAATGGAAAATTTTTGGGGGGATCTGGGTGTGATAAAAGTGGTGCGTTCAACAAGGCATGTTTCAGATTAATAAATTCATTGTGCTTGGTTATCCCACGACCAAATGGTGTTTTTGCCTGTCAACTGACCTTATCTAGTGGTGTCCAAAGCAGAGTAATGAATAAATTTACAGAAAAGGTTAATTAATCCTAGAGACATACAGAGTTGTTTCTTAGTCGTTAGAACAGTAATGTCACATAAAGCTTGAAGTTTTTCAGAGTCAGGCGCAATGCCTTCTGCTGAGACGGAGGTTTCGCCAAAGTGCCATTTGCTAACGATAACTGTGAGTTCTTATGCACGAAAAGTTTGTAATAGTTGTTCGAGAATGAAATTATGTTGAGACCAGTTAGCTTCTGCTGTTAAATGAAATGAGCGTTTGGCGTCATTGGCCGGGAGGCCGCCTTGGTGCAGGTCTTATTACATTCGACGCCACATTGGACGAACTAAGCTCCGGATGGGGATGACATGATTATGAAGACAAAACAACACCCAGTCCCTGAACGGAAAAGATCCCCGACTCAGCCGGGAATCGAACCCGTGCCGGTAGGACGATAATCCGCCACTTTTGACCACTCAGCTATCGGGGCGGACAGCTTCTGCTATAAGGATGTCGTCTACGTACGTTGTGATTATATCTCTAAGTTCTTTTAGAAGTATTCCGGATTTGAAATCTAAGGTGGGTTAGATAGCAGTAACATGAACTTCTGAAGAAGTTCTTCTAGTGTCTGTGGGTGATCTGTTTCATTAATGATGTCATTAACGTGACGAGAATCAAGTACAAGGCGAAGTGAGCCGTCATTTATCTTGACAATGTGAAGCGGGTTTATTATACGGACTAACTGCCGGTTCAATAATGCCTTGGTCTAGCGTAGCTTGTAGTTCTTTCTTGACTTATTCTCTATGGATATAAGGAATAGGATAACGTTTGGCTTTAAATCTGTCGCGCTTTTTAACTTGAAATTCATGCATAAAACCGGACTTAGTACCAGGAATTTTGTCAAAAACTGGGGCTTGCTGTAAAAGAATATTGAGTAGTTGACTACGATCGTCATCTGTATTTGCGTTGCTCTGTTTTACTTTCTCAGAAATCGTTGTATCACGTCGTAATCAAATTTGTCTGGTGTATCGTAGTTGTGTACATCCGTATCTGTAAAAAAAGTAGAATGCCAGTCTATGTTACGGGATGTAGAAATGACTTCTGTTTGATTAACTGCCTGTTCTTCTGCTGATATGTATGCTGAAATTTCATCGCAAGCTGTTCTTTTCCATCTTTTAACATTAAATAAGACTTTTTGAAATTGGTAACTGCGTCGTGTTGTACCAAAAACTTCGTGCCTAAAATAACGTCTGTTGTCAATAAAGGAACAATCCAAAATGTTGTGTGAAACGTATGACCTGCAATAAAAAATGATAAGTGTCTTTATAGTTTTATATCTACTCCTTCATCGGATCCTGCACCTCTTACTTTACTTTTGCCTAATGGTAATGTAGGATAATTGTTATCGTTGTTACATTTGTTGAATGAGTCTTCATTTATAACCGAAATATGTGATCCAGAATCGGTTACTGCTGAAAATGTGAATGATTTAATTTTTACTTCAATAACAGGGTGAGAAATAGTTTTTTGTCTAACTAGTTTACCATGCAAACGCGTAACTCGGATATCGTCAAAAGTAATGACATATTCGTGAACGAAATCATATGAATCATACGTGTTGCTCACGATGCTGGAAGATGCAACCGGTACTGTATCTAGTCACATACCTTCTGGCGTGCTGTTATTTGCGGGAGGATGCTCTGGCATTTCAACTATCTGTACTGTTGTGTTACTTCGTCCTGATGTACTAGGTTGAGGATGATATCGACTGTCTGGTTCATTCATCATAATCTGTGGTTGTGGATTAGTCTGATGCTGACAAAACGTACTGTTATTAAATGTGCGTTGAAAACTATACTAATTGCATTTACGTTTGTCATGATAGTTTCTATTGCACAGCGCGTTGCGATGAGAGTTGAAGTAATGGTTTTTCTGTGCAAATTGGTTCCCTTGTTGTTGATCGTTACTGCTCGGCGGAGCGGTTGCTACACGTGCAGGCGGCGTAACATCAAAGTTTGGCTGAACTTGGAAATTCCATTATTGGTTAGGTATGCCCACCGGCTGGTTCTGTTGCTGTTGTTGGGAAAAGCCTCGATTGTTGCCAAAATGTGTCTGCCGGTGTTGATAATTTTGTTCTGTGAACAGCCCTGTACCAGCGACAGACTACAACTGCCCTGTAGCAGCGAGCAACTGCTACTGCTCTGTAGCAGTGAGCGATTGCAACAACTGCCGAGACTGCTCTGATCTGCGACTCTATTTCAGCAAAGATATTTTCTGTCGCATGCAGGGCGTGAGCAATACATCGAAATTACATTTTCTCCAGCAGGGAGGTGAACCACTTACACTGTGTCTTCGCGATGGTATTTGAAATAAGTTACTGAAGCGCCAAGGTGGGCTTCCGGACGAACACAGGGGTCTGCTTTCTCTTGTTCCTCGGCGAACAGTTTTTAACTGGAGGTAAGGGCGAGAACTATCGCCCAATCATCCTAAGGGCTCATGTGTGCTGACAGAAGTAATATACAGAAGCAGGAAAAAAATAAAATTTTTTTGAAAGTCACCAGACATGCAGATCTGCCGCCGCACGTCATATTAGAAGCAGGACTTAAGCAAAATCAAGATGCCATCATAGGATTCGACCAGGAAAAAAAGGGTTCGACAGTGTAAAATACTTAATATGTTCGAGATTCTGAGAAAGTAGGTGTAAAGCTTAGAAAAAGATTGATAGTAACAATATCTACATGGTGGGAAAAACCAAGAGCGAAAAATAAAACTGGGATGCCAAGAACAAAGCGTTGAGATAGATCCATAGTCTTTAGCCTCTGTTGGTCAGACATATGTCGAAGAATCAGTACAAGAACTACAAAGAAATCCGGATAAACGTGAGTAGGACTGGCGCACGAGGGCTCCATACAAATCTAACTGTGAATACAGATACTTCATCCATTCTGGGAATCGAGGGCTCGACAAGTTTTGTCTGTTATGCATATCGATACTGCAAAGATATCAAAATCTATGACATAAATTGTCGCATCTTTCGATTGCACTGACGTAGGAACTTAATACATCAAGAATGGACCATGGACTTTAGTGTGTGTCGTTAATTTCATCTTGATAGGCCTAAGCGTTCCTTACAAAACGGAGTCCTAAGAGACGGACAGGCAGTCAGATGACATGACAAAAAGTATTTTTTTCGTGTGAGATAATTAAAAATGAATAATTTAGGTATTTTTTCCATGCCTTTTACTGTAGCTTCTGCCAAATTTCATGACTCTAGGTCAACTGCAAATACCATTTAGATACAGGTGAGTGAGCCGTGTGGCAGCTCATGTTGGTGCCGTTGGTAGGTTCGCATAGTAATAGGGATAGTGGCGTCTCGTTTTCTTCTTGTGTTTACTGGCGCCACTACGTTTGCTAGCATTGTCTGTCTGCAAGTGGCTGCAGCAGCGGTCATCGATGTCTAGTACAGTGGTACTATCATTGAAGGGACATTTAGTGTCTTCCGGGTCAGGGTGTGTCTGGGAATTTGGTTGGGATGAAGCAGAAGTGAGGTCCAGCAGCACGAGGACATGATGGGACCACTGGCAGCGCCCAGGCATTGCCGGATCGAGGGGCTGTAGTTGCGAGGGCCACAACCTCGTTGTCCACCAGACCCACGACGTTTGAGTTGAGTTAAAATTAACCCAGTAGTGAAACCTACACTATTTTGAGATCACGCCATTTGTTCGCACGTTGCTGCTCGCAGGGTCGCTGAGACGAAGAACAACGAGTGGAGTGTTTGGAGTTGGCGAAATTAATTAGCTGTTCTCCACTTCTTATTATTAATCATTGAATTCCTTGTGTTAATTTTCTGCCTAGTGGCCGCTAACGCCCCAGCTACCCGCCCTGGAAGTTAGCGTTATTTCGCAGCAGTGTACCTATCCTCGCCTTGCCGCTGCTGTCCTGTGCAGTAAGGCGTGTAGTTTGACAGCTTCCTTAATTGTGGTTCGGATATTTTGTTTCTTTTTGACTGCTTTGGTCATAGTGGTTCCTTCGGCTTGTGGATGTTCTAAACACCGGATTCTGAAGACGCAGTGCTGTCAGCAAGTTCTGCCTTGCCTGGGTTATTCCATAGTTGTAGTGGTTATCAGACGTTAGGTAGATTTTACAAGAGTGATGGTCTGCATTTAAACTGTCACTAGTTTGAGTTGCCATCCAGTTAAGTGAATACAACTCTTCGCAGCCCGTCTCATCATTTACGAAGTTGAGCGACTTTCCCAAGTCGATCCTTGGAGCACTGTCTGAGGCTCACTTCTCTCTTGATTTGGTCAGATTGTAATGATTGCTTTTTTTAAAAAAAATATATTTAATTTTGAATTATTACTGTTTGGGCCCAGCCGACAAAGAGTATGAATTTCCTGTTAATAAGACCTTCAGCCGTGAGTGTAACTTGTCTTAAGAAATTTTAATTAGACAAAATATCTTAACACTGAAATGTTGATGATTGTTCTTTAAATATCTCTCAAAGAAGTTTAATTGCTTCTCAAAAATTTGCTATCCAGGCCTTCAGCTGTCAAATTGTTTCTGGGTTATTACTATTGGGGCCTTCAGCCAACAAATAATTTGAATTTATGGTCAATAAGGCCTTCAGCCGTGAGTGCAACTTGCTTAAAATTTTTTTTTAATTAGACATTGAGTCTTAACAGTCAAATTTGATAATTGTTTCTTATTGTCAACTTTATTTTCAATTCTTACCAAATAAAGTGTGATTTGAAAAAAACTGAGCAAGCAATGGTAATGATTACGGCCCCGTCCACACCGAATCCTGCCTTTCCCTAAGTATCACGTCTTAGTGAGTAAGCTTGGGACTTTCAAAGTATGTAATATAATGACCAAAACTGTTGATTGCATTGACTTGGGAGCTTAATGTGTTTACTCCGCCAAGGGATCAGAGACCTTAGTATGTTACATTAATGTCAATTTGATCAATTTTATACGTTGAGCCGTTCTTGAGAAAAAATTGTCTTAACAGACAGTCGGATAACAAATGACAAAAATATTATTTTCGTGTGATATAATTAAAATCAACATTATTCGAATTTTCTCCCTAACGTTTCGTATGAAACCTTGCATTTTGTCAAATTTCGTGCTCATAGGTCGACGGAAAATATCGTATAGCTTATGATCAGTGAGTTTGCGAGTATCAAAATATGTGACATAAATGGCCGTATGTTTAGACTGCACTTACGTAGCAACTTAAAAGTTTTACAGCGCAAAAGGACCGTATAACTCTGTATGTTACGTAAATTACAACTTAATACACTTACCCGTTTCTCAGGAAAAGGGGTCTTAACAGTTTGACAGACGGAAAGACAGACAACAAAGGAGAATTGGAATATCCTCTAAGGATTCGATTATTAACTACTGAGATACGGAATGCAAAAAGGTTGAGATGTCGGATTAAAATTCATGGTGCAAGATTCCCCGATGACATTGTTATTCTCAATGAAAATGAGGAAGACTTTCTGACCTGTTGAATGCAATCAACAGAATAAAGACAAACATGCTGAGCAATAGCAGAAATGAGGTTATCGTCAAACTTCGGAAAAATGGAGACCACGAAGTAGATGATGCGAAGGATTTATTGCTATTCTGGAGGCAAAATTACGATGACGGACGAAGCAAAAGGATATAAGAAGCTATCACAGGCAAAGAGGACCTTCGTGGCCAAGAAAAGCCCACTAGAATCAAACATAGTGGTTAGTTTGAGGAAGAATTTTATAGTAACGTTCGTTTGGAACATTTAAATGTATCGAAATGAAGAATGAATTGTAGAAAATCAGAAATGGAAAGAATGGAAGCGTTTTGCATCGATTCAGTCAGAAGACGTTTTAAAAAAAGAAAGGAACAAGACTGCTGCAGTTCAACGTTATTGCTATTCAACTTTCACGTCGAAGAAGCATTGAAAGAAATTTCGGAAGACGAATAAAACTACAATGCAAACACTTCCCAAGTTCAGATTTTAGACGTCATAGCCCCTGTTATCTGGTGTAGGTATGACTACCGAATCGACCGAATTCTTAGGACAGAATATTACTCAGGAACAACCGAAGCAGAACTGAAGCTGATGAACATTACTAGAAAAAAGAATATTGAAATAAATCATATCTCGGAATGACTCATAGTGATATAACTCTCCTGCCTGTGAAATAACGTCATACAAGATGTCGGAAGCAATGATTATATCAGAGGTAGAATGGAAATGGCAAAGAAGGAGTTCTCCTGTTACAAGATGTAAATGAGGAAGAAGTCCCAGAAAGGCTACGTTTCGACCGCATCTTCGTCTGGAAGTGAAACGCAAACAACCACAACTTGAAAAAAGAAACCAGATACATTTAAAACCTGGTGCAATTGGAAAAAAATTTTTGAAAGTTGAGTGGACGGAAAAAGTACTTAATGAAGAATATATGACGACATAAGTCAATGAAAGATCCCTATCAAAAAGAGGGTCACCTTAGTGGAGCATATGTTACAGCATCTACAGCGCTAGTTATGTTTTACGCAGGTATGAGCAGTTGAGAAGAATACTTACGGTAGACAAGAAATAGAATAATCGTAGCAGATTATACAGTATGTTTTGTGTAGCACTTATGTAGATGCGAAAATATCAGCATAAGATTGGAAAAGATGGTGGTCAGTATTAAGCCAAATGAAAGACAGATAACTTCAAAAGCCAAAAACAAATTGAAAAGTGATCAGCCCAGTACGCAATGTGCCAAAAGTAAAGAACTTCAAAGAAAATACAATTATGAGACTTAACCGTCGCAAAATTCGGTGTTGCATTCTTTCCTCATGACACGTTATTGTCGAGGCAGCGAGTGAGATCCCTTTTGGACATTTCATTGCACTGAGGTGGCTCATTAGCAATACAACGGTCTGAGGCGAATGATGGCTCTACTGGTAAAGTACGATCTAGAATAGGCGTCACAGATAGAGCACCACTCCAGATTTTCCCTAGCAAAACATGTAATAAATAACTTAATAGCAACCTGCTTGCAGAAGTACGTATGCCCAAGAAAGTCTTCTGACAAGGAAGTCTTCCATTTGTGACCTCCATTCATTTCCTAGACTGAAATGAATCCTTGTAACTAGCAGTTTTTCCTAATGAAAGGCTGCTCTTTACGTATCCTCACGCGTATCATTATTCCATTTCAGGTGCCTTCGATGGATTCAGCAAAATGGAGTTACAGAAATGTGAATTGAAAGCAATGTACTTGCAGACGCTCATGTCCTTACGCCGACGGTAAAGACATACTGGCTACTAGCAGCTGATGACACTATACTTCTTCATTCGTGGACTATTTTGTACCTCGAAAATGAATGTCCTGGACCATGAAACACGCAATAGTTGCAACAGAACTGAGTTTCTTTGATGTCTTAACAATTTTCCCTGTCTTGAAAACGGAAATATGGTTACGTGCCAAGAGCTTCTAATTCAAAATGTTTTTGACTTGTAACTGTTTTATGATTACACTTCTTCTTAATTTGGTTTCACTTCGTGACTGTCGGTGTGTAGTTCTCGAATACAGCACATTTAAATTTGAACAGAGTGCAGTTTCCTAGGTCTATGACCATTCTCTAGCTGGCATTAGTTATTCACACTTGTTCCGGAGCAATTTTCTAATTTCAGAACAAGATTGCAGCAAACACAACGTATATGCTGTCATTTGAACATGGGATATGAAAATACATAACACCTCTTTTACAGGGCTGGCTACAGGCGAAAGACTAAAAAATGTTCCACGATACAACTCTGTCCCTTACTTGAAAACTATAATGAACACGAAAAGAAAGAAGACCAAAAATTCCCAGGAATGATTTTGATAAAATAAACTGTTTAAGTCAAGGGTCCTGGAGTGGCTGAAACGAACCGCTTGTAGACAGTATGTACTACAGTTTTCACTCATGCCACTAAGATATATTTTAAAGGCTAAAACCATTGAAAACTGAGGATTACAGTGGAGTCATCCTTGTGGGGAATTACTAGCACAGGCAGCATAAACGGATCAAAGGACACGTTTTATTAAATGAGGCAATCAGGACTGCAATGAAAGTGAAATAGACGTGCGCAGCACATGTGCCTAGGTGAAACAGTAGTTGTTGTAGTTGGTGGTCGATGTCTTCTGACTGTTTCAGAGTGACACGAAGAGCCGCGACGGCCACTTGAGAAGTCGGGTCCGCATAGCTGGACCGGTAAGAGCACTGTCCGCGAAAGGGGACGCTGTGGGTTCGAGTCCCAATTGAGCACACAGTTTCAGAACTGCTCGCATTCCGTCGCTGTGTCAAAGGTTTATTCCGGTAGCAGTTCCCTAGCAGTGGCTCATCTACATTATTTAATGAAAACTATCCGGTCATCTGTTAGCGGACATCAATATTGATTATGTTCACGCTTCGCATTTAGGACGACTTGAGTCTGCTGGAGACACGTGTGTGAATGCCCGCGGAAGAATGAAAGCTCATTATTTTTCATGAGGCGAAGCGAGGAAAAGTACTTATGTTGGGCGCAGCGTTGTGGTGCGTGTTCGACGTTATAGCTCATACCAAAGGTGCTCCATTGGGTTGAGGTCGGGACACCGGCTGTTCATTTCAGGAATGTTGTTGTCTACGGACATATGCTGCGCAAGTGCTGGTTTGCGACACGGCTTATTGTTATGCTGATGCAAATAGTCATTATTTCTGAAATCTTCCTCTGCTGTGCGTAGTACACAATGCTGTAAAATGTGGTCATATCGTTCCGCATTTGGCGATTTCTTACGCGGAATAAGAAGTGCAAACTCCAAATGCGAAAAACCCCTGTTTGCTTTATGACCATTTCATCCGCATCCTCCGCACTTGCTTGTTGGCACCACACGTAATGGTAGGTAACGTTATCCAGGCGTTCATCGAACCTGTGCATCGGATTAACACAGGTTTCATCACTACAAATCATTATTCATTGTCTAGTGACGTTGATCATTACACTTCCTCAAGCGTCGCTTACCATTTTATTCGGAAATCTGTGGCTTACGAGCAGCTGCTTGACATTGTACCCCGTTGTCCTAAACTCCTTGTCATTGTGCTCGCTGGCCTGCTGGTAGAACTCCTGAACTAGCGGATGATTGTTTCCGCCGATTTCATGCCAATTTTACAATCGCATTCCGCAGTGCTCGACTGTCATCGTCCGTTCATCTACATCTGCATCTACGTGATTACATTGCTATTCACAATAAAGTGCCTGGCAGAGGATTCAATGAAACACCTTCGAGCTGTCTCTCTACCGTTCCAATCTCGAAGGGCGCGCGGGTAAAACGAGAACTTAAATTTTTGTATTCTATCCATGATTTCTCTTATTTTATCGTGATGGTCATTTCTCCCTATGTTGGTAGGTGTCAACAGAATGTTTTCACAATCGGAGGAGGAGTCTGGTGACTGAAATTTCATGAGAAGATCCCGTCGCAACGATAAACGACTTTGTTTTAATGATGGCCACTCAAATGTCTGCGGCGGTATCTCCCCTATTTCGCGATAATACAAAACGAGATGCCCTTCTTTGAACATTTTGGATGTCATCCGTCAGTCCCACCAGATGCGGATCCCACATCGCACAACAATACTCCAGAATAGGGCGAACAAGCGGGGTTAACGCAATCTCTTTAATAGATTTGCACTTTCTAAGTGTTCTGCCAATGAACCGCAGTCTTTGGTTTGTTCTACTGACAACCTTATCTACGTGATCGTTCCAATTTAGATTATTTGCCATTGTAATTCCTAAGTATCTAGTTGAATTTACAACTTTCAGATTTGTGTGACTTATCGCGTAATAGAAATTTAGCGGATTTCTTTTGGTACTCACGTGAATAACTTCTAACTTTTCTTTATTCAGGGTAAATTGCCACTTTTCGCACCTACATATATCTTATCTAAATCATTTCGCAATTCGTTTGGCTCATCTGATGACTTCACAAGACGGTAAATGACAGCATCATCTACAAACAATCTAAGATGGCTTCTCAGAATGTGTCCTATATCGTTAATATAGATAAGGAACAATAGAGGGCCTATAACGTTTCCCTGAGGAACGCCGGTTGTTACTTCTGTTTTACTCGATGACTTTCTATCTACTACTGCAAAATGTGACCTTTCTGACAGGAAATCACGAATTCAGTCGCACAACTGGACGATATTCCATCGGCAAGCACTTTGGTTGGAAGACACTTACGAGGAACGGTGTCAAAAGCCTTTTGGAAATCTGAAAAGTTAGTAAGTCAGGTCAGCCTATACTCCGTTCGTCATAAGAATAAACCCGATGTAAACAAACACAAACTCGATAATAGGTCAGAAGCCATAGCACACCTACACTGGTGTTGTTACGCTCTTGGAAGTAGGTTACGCTCTAGGAAGTATCTTATTACTAAATTACGTTAAAAGAAACTTTAAGGTATTCAAATGGATTAATAGCCATCAACGTATTTATTAATCACGCTTCAGCTATGTAACTTTTATTTCAAAAATTGTGTATAGTCACAGACTCTGCACTGTTGTGCTCTGATTATCGCACTGATGATACGCACTATGAAATTGGTTGGGCTGCTTACTTTTCCGAAGTGAAACACGCGTTTGGGAAGCATTATTACATTTGTGTGACTATTTCTATTTGTCGAGAGCATTTTCGCTCAAATGTTTTCATCCGCTGGGTGATTACAGGTAATCCTAATTGACTTCTGTACATATTTCCGCTACTTATAGCGATACCCTGTTCAAGAACCACAAGAGGAGGAAGTATACTTGGAACAGCCAAGTGATACAGGAAGATTTCAGTTATATTACATCATGCTCAGACAGATATTCCGAAATCAGATACTGAATTATGCCGATATAGACACATATCATAATGTAATTGTGATGAGAGTAAGCTGAAGATTAAGAGATTTGTCAGGAAGAATCAATACGCAAAAATAGTGAGATACGAAAGTACTAAAGAATGATGAGATACACTAGAAGTTTTCTAAGCTTTAGACACACCAAAAAGGAATACTTCAGATGATCGATGAATGAAGGAAGTACAAAAATGTTCAGTGAAATTCAGAAATACAGAAATACAAGTCACGGAGGAATGAAATAAATATGAAATGCAGGGAAGCCAAGATGGAATGGTTGCATGAAAAATGTGAAGAAATAGAAAAAGAAATGATCGCCATATGGGCCGACTGCGCACGTAGGAACCAACATTTGGTGACATTAAAAGCAAGGGTGGCAAAATTAAGAGTGCAACGGGAATTCCACTGTTAAACGCAGGGGAGAGAGCGGATAGGTAGAGAGAGTACATTGGAGTCTTCTATGATGGGGAAGATACGTCTGATACGATAGAAGAAAAGATCCAGTATTAGAATCAGAATTTAAGAGAGCTTTGGAGGACTTAAGATCAAGCAAGGAAGAAGGGATAGATAACATTCCATCAGAATTTCTAAAATGATTGGAGGAAGTGGCAACAATACGACTATTCATAATGATGTGTAGAACGTGTGAGTCTGGCGACATAACTCCTGACTTTCAGATATCATCCACACTATTCCGAAGACTGCAAGAGATGACAAGTGTGTGAATTATCGCACTATCAGCTTAACAGATCATACATCCTAGTTGCTGACATGAGTAATATGAGTAGAATGGAAAAGAAAATTGAGGATGTGCTTGTTGACGATCAGTGTGGTTTTAGAAAAGATAAAGTCACGAGAGAGGCTGTTCTGGGGTTTTGGTTGATAATGGAAGCAAGACTAAAGAATAATCAACATACGTTCATAAGATCTGTAGACCTGGAAAAAGACTTTGACGATATAAAATGGTCGAGGATGTTTGATATTCTGAGAAAAATAGTGGCAAGCTTTAGGGAGAGACGGGTAATATACAGTATGTGTCAGAGCCAAGAGGGAATAACAAGAGTAGATCACCAAGAAAGAAGTGCTCGAGTTAAAAAGGGTGTAAGATAGATATATAGTCTCTCCCCCCTACTGTTCAATCTGTACACTGAAGAAGCAGTGCTTGAAATAAAAGGAAGTATCATGGGTGGAATTAAAATTCAAGGTGAAACGATATCAATGATACGATACGCTGATGACATTGCTATCCTGAGTGAAAGTGAAGAAAAATTACACGATCTGCTGTATGGAATAAACAGTCTATTGAGTACAGAATATTGATTGAGAGTAACTCAAAGGAAGACGAAAGTAATGAGAAGTGGCAGAAATAAGAAATTCGAGAAACTTAACATCAGGAGTGATGGTCACGAGGTAGATGAAGCTAAAGATTTCTACCAGATTTAACCAATGACGGACGGGGCAAAGAGGACTTCGATAGCAAGCTAGCACTGACAAAATGGCATTCTTTGCCAACACAATTCTACTAGTGTGAAATATACATCTCAATTACAGGTAGAAATTTCTGAGAATGAACGTTTGGTGCACAGCATTGAAATATTGATTGTGGGGAAACAGGAACAGAAGAGAATCGAAGCATTCGAGATGTGAAGCTATGAACGAGTATTGAAAATTCAATGGACTAATACGATAAGGAATGATGAGGTTCTTCGTAGAATGGGAGAGGAAAGCAATATGTGGAAACCACTGACAAGGAGAAGGGGCATAATGATAGGACATCTCTTAAGGCGTCAGCGGAAAATTGGAAATTTGTGGTAAGGACTATGGGACCAAATTGCTGAGGTCATCGGTCCCTAGGCTAACACTGTAATTAAACTAACTTACGATAAGGACAACACACACACCCATGCCCGAGGGAGGAGTCAAACCTCCGACAGGGGGAGGCGCGTGAACATTGACTAGGCGCCTTAGACCGCACGGCTAGGCGTCAGCGAATGACTTCCATGCTACTAGAGAGGGCTTTATTGGGCAAAAAGTGTAGAGGAAAATAGAGATTGGAATACATCCAGCAAGTAGTTGAGGATGTAAGTTGAAAGTGCTACTCTGACGTGAAGAGGTTGGGAAAGCAGGAGAAATCGTGGCGGCCCGCACCAAATCAGTCACAAGACTGACACTTAAAAAAAAAAAAAGTTATATTTGTCTGCAACTCCATCTGTCCGACTGGTACAGTAACCGTATAAAGATTATTTTTGAATAAAGCTATTTCGTTTGCGAAAATATTGCTGAAATAGAGGATACGTAGTTGGTAAGGTATGATCCTACCACATACGCCTGTGAACAAATATCAATCGTTTTCGCTGTACTATGTTCAGTGAAGCAGGATGTCTGCAGTTCTGAAAGTGTTGTGCTATCTCTGAACCACTTCACTTACCGTCGTGACTGTACTGCTTTACATTTCAACACTTTATTTGACTTATCACTACGTCATTTATTCTTTCTTTTAAGGTTTGCTTATCAATTGGTGTTTATTGTCTAGGCATATGCCCCGGCTAGCTAGATGTGAACGGATGCTTATCCCACAGCATAATACACTAATGGCCATTAAAATTGCTACACCACGAAGATGACGTGCTACAGACGCGAAATTTAGCCGACGGGACGAAGATGCTGTGATATGCAAATGATTAGCTTTTCAGAACATTTGTACAAGGTTGGCGCCGATGGCGACACCTACAACGTGCTGACATGAGGAAAGTTTCCAACCGATTTCTCATACACAAACAACAGTTGACCGGCGTTGCCTGGTGAAACGTTTTTGTGATGCCTCGAGTAAGGAGGAGAAATGCGTACCATCACGTTTCAAACTTTGATAAAGGGCGGATTGTAGCCTATCGCGATTGCGGTTTATCGTATCGCGACATTGCTGCTCGCGTTGGTCGAGATCCAATGACTGTTAGTAGAATATGGAATCGGTCGGTTCGGGAGGGTAATACGGAACGCCGTGCTGGATCCCAACGGCCTCATATCACTAGCGGTCGAGATGACAGGCATCTTATCCGCATGGCTGTAACGGATCGTGCAGCCACGTCTCGATCCCTGAGTCAACAGATGGGGACGTTTGCAAGACAACAACCATCCGCACGAACAGTTCGACGACGTTTGCAGCAGCATGGACTATCAGCTCGGAGACCATGGCGGGTTACCCTTGACGCTGCATCACAGACAAGAGCGCCTGCGATGGTGCACTCAACGACGAACCTGAGTGCACGCATGGCAAAACGTCATTTTTTCGGAGGAATCCAGGTTCTGTTTACAGCATCATGATGGTCGCATCCGTGTTTGGCGACATCGGGGTTAACGCACATTGGAAGCGTGTATTCGTCATCGCCATACTGGCGTATCACCCGGCGTGATAGTATTGGGTGCCACTGGTTACACGTCTTGTTCGCATTGACGGCACTTTGAACAGTGGACGTTACATTTCAGATGTGTTACGACCCGTGGCTCTACCCTTCATTCGATCCCTGCGAAACCCTACATTTCAGCAGGATAATGTAGGACCGCATGTTGCAGGTCCTGTACAGGCCATTCTGGATACAGAAAATGTTCGACTGCTGCCCTGGCTAGCACGTTCTCCATATGTCTCACCATCTGAAAACGTCTGGTCAATGGTGGCCGAGCAACTGGTTCGTCACAATACGCCAGTCACTACTCTTGATGAACCGTGGTATCGTGTTGAAGGTGCATGGACAGCTGTACCTGTACACGCCATCCAAGCTCTGTTTGAGTCAATGCCCATTCGTATCGAGGACGTTATTACGGCAAGAGGTGGTTGTTCTGGTTACTGACTTCTCACGATATGTGTTCCCAAATTGCGTGAAAATGTAATCACATGTCAGTTCTAATATAATATATTTGTCCAGTGAATACCCGTTTATCATCTTCATTTCTTCTTGGTGTAGCAATTTTAATGGCCAGTAGTGTAGTTCTCGAATGCCTTTGAATCTTTGTTAATAAATATTTCCTTAGACATTTGATTACAAAGATGTATGATAGTCCCATATCATAACTATTATGTTCCCTTTATTTATTTTATGGAAATCTAATGTCTCACAAAGGCGAAACACGTCTTTAAAGAATATGAAAAAAATTCGTACAAAAAAGACATTGTTTTTCAGTTCTCCTGTGAGATTTAGCAATTAGAGACTTTTCCATTTCCCGTCTTCATTTGTGTCGTTATGGTACCGCGACTCGCAGCTGGGGCCGCTTGCAGAGGTGTAATGGACAGTCCTTTGTGGCGGCTCCTTCGCGGCAAACGGTGCTTCCCCTCCCACAGGGACGGTCCCGCTGCTCACGAGGGTCCGAGAGTGAAAGTGGCTCCCAACTGTGAGTGTTTGTTTGGTTCATTTTTACGACGCTTGAGCGTCCTGTGAAATGTCGTGTGTATCTGCTCCTTCCCAGGCAACGGTAGAAATAAAAATTAAAAATAAGAACGAAAAACGAAAAAACGCACAAAAGCGGATTAGGAAAGACGTATTTGACTGTAAGAAATACCACGAGGGAAAAATAAAATACGTGGAAAAGGAGCGCTAACGGTGGGGGAGCCGAGACCATCGCGTTGCGTAGAGAAGACGTTACTGCGGGTCAAGGATAACCACTTCCCGGCGTTGAAATTCCAGACGGCACCCACTTTGCGCTCCAGGCGACTCCAGGAGACAAGGAGAGGTGGGGTACGATCGAGCCATCTCAAAGTGACGATATCGTACTGCATTTTCGGTTCAGCGTTCTCAATTAAGTATAAAGAAATAGGGAAGACACGTCCACAATAGCAATCCTACACAGTGGCTCATGTTTTTTTTTTTAATAAGGCAGTCTTTAATAGACAGTCTTACAAATATCAAGGAAAGCTGCTGTAAAATTTTATGTTGCCGCTGGTGTGGACTATTTTCATCATTAACTGAAACACTTTAAAGCTACGTCCCTGCAGGTGAATTTTCCATTCATGGAAACAGTGCCGCAAGTCTTCCTTTGTGTGTTCCTTCATCTCACCTGTCGCTTTTTCTTTTTTTCACTGCTTCAATGGACTGAAGCAGTGCTTCTTTTAAAGCAGATTTGACCTTGGGGGATAAATAAAAATCACCTGTGGCTAGGTAAGGCGAATCAGGTCGATGGTTTAACAATGAGATGTTGTACTTTGTTAGAAACTTCTTAACAGACAGTGTCGTATCAGCCAGTGCATTGTCTTGATACAGAGGCAATACCTTGTTCTTCCGCAGTTCCTCACGGTAATAGTTTGCTTAATGGTCTAATCTTCAGGACTCCAGTGAAGATACACAGTTCCACGAACACTGAAAAAAAAATTATCATCGCTTTGAATCTTGATTTGCTCATTCGAGCTTTTAACCCTCTCGGTGAATTTGGACCCTTCCACTGCATGGATTGGCGCTTAGTTTCAGGATCACAAATCAAGATTCTACGTATGTTATCACTCTTTCCAAGAAATTAGGATCATTTTCTATGGCATTAAAAGTGTCGGGGAAACTATTTTCGTGAGCGTTTTTCTTTTTTTGTTTGACCATGAAAATTTTCCGCACCAGTTTCGTACACACTTTTTTCTCATGTTAAAACTTATGTAAAATTCGCTTTATATTTTCTTTGTCAGTTACTACAGTTTCAGCAAGCAGATAGAATCAGATTACCTACTTTTTTCGATATTTTCATCAGTTTTTCATGTTGGTTGATGATCGTCACGGGTGTGAGTTAGCTTCAGCATATTCTCCGCCATCTTGGGAACGCTTTAACGGCGTACGTGGTACACAGTTTGCCATGCGCTTCACTCAGGAAAATATAGGTGTCGGTAGCAGTTTTCTCAAGTTTACTGGAAAACATCGCGACAGTTTGTTGCTGTATTATTACACGTTATTTTCCCACCGAAACAAAATAACAGCTTTACTTTAAGATAGCTAGTTCTCATATAAACTTGACAAGCTCGCAACGGAATTTATAACGTTATATTTATTTACGAACTGAAACATGATTTTTGCTGCCGCCTATGTGCAATGAGAGGTTGCTAGTAGCGGCTTTAAAAACAAGATGATTTCCCTTAGTTCTAAATTATGATTTCTGATCATTTTCTGTTGTCGTCAAATCTAAGAATTTTCTCTGTAAATTTATTAATTGGATGTTGCGTGTTTAGTTCTCCAGTAACCAAATGAATTTCATCTTTCACCTCGTGTTTTTCAAAGAATTGTGAAGTGGTTCTCAGAAAATGAACTCTCCATTAATTCTGCGAAACAACGTCTGTACAACAAATGGTCGTACTTGCAATTGATGTAGCACATGAACAGGAATCAGTAATCAGAGGAGGATGAAATTCGTCGTACATAATCCCCCCACAGTAGGGGAAAAAAACCGATGTCCATACCTAAAGCTCTAGAGGATAAAATTACATTTATTACCCATTACTAATTGCCCATTGATTTTTTTCAGTGCCATAAAAGTCTGACAGGTAGCAAATCATGTGTGACATGTAGCCTAAAATCAATAACACCCTCTATTACATAGACGAATTTTTATTTAAAAACGGTAGACAATTAAAAAAACTAACAAGAAAATAGCTTTTAAAGAAACATGTATCATTAGGATTAAAAAACAATATTTTAATTGCTGTAACGCTAGAGTGACTCATTCCACATTGTTTCAACAAAAGAATCGTTCAGATGGTGTACGAAATATGGAACTAAGAGCAGTATCAAATTGTCGATGTATCTTTTGCAGTACATTACTTAAATCTTTACTGAGAGGGGTAGCACAGTCGTTAGCACACTGGACTCATATTTGGGAGGACGATGGTTCAAACCCACGTCCGACCATCCTCATTTCGTTTTTCTGTAATTCCCTTAAACCGCTTAAGGCAAATGCAAGGATGGTTCCATTGAAAAGGCACAGTATATTCACTTCTCTTATTACCTTGTTATCGATGAGACTTTAAACACTTATCTCCTCCTCCTCCTCCTTGTATTTTATCTCTAATGTTCGTGATTTCTTTCAAAAAATTATTTTTAGTTGGTTAAGAAAAATGTCGCTCAATGTTCTGTCAACTCTCGTTCTTCATCTTCTTCCGGTGTTCCGACCAGTTGCATTATGACTGTTTGCTCCTGGATTACAAGCAGACTGTGAAGTATTGTGAAAACTTTGAAGAGCCTCCTCATGTATGTCCTAAATTTTGTGAAATCCGCCGTCTTCCTGATTTCCCTGCTATTCTATTTGCAATATAATATGTGTCTTTGCTGCTCGGATGCCACCCAGACCGTGAAGTAATGTGAAATTCTTCCAAGGCCTGTTTCTGTATGCTCATATGATGAAATTCGCAACCTTTCCTGCGTTTCAATTGCTACATGATTTTTGCTTTATGTTTAGATGTATATCTTCCGTACCGCTCCGATGACTATACTTTCATGCGATTATTGTTCACAAGCATCGTGTTTTTTGTGTCCCAGTAAAAAGCCGATAATTTCTCACAGCATACAAATGAAATATAAATTAAGTAAAACGTTTTATACTTTGTAGATAAAGAGGAGGCAGCAGTAAATGCGTTTCATTTCGTTTTGCATGCCGCACAAACGATGAAGAGAGAGAGAGACGAATTCTGACGGGCGTGAGTGCTGCCATCTGATGGGATTAAGGAGGACTCAATAGGTATGACATGAGCGGCCAACAGTAGTGATATTTTTGAGCGACAGTGGAAACCAAAATAGCGCAAGCGAGTTTTAAAATATGCAGCATAGATACCACTATAAAAACAATAATTCTTCGTTGATATAGTTAATTATTAATTTCTTATTCTTACGGATGTTTCTCATGTTTCTTAGTTGGAGAAATGAAATATGCTATCTCCTATGACATTGGTGGGGATACAGATAGCCGTACCGTAGGTGCAACCACAACGGAGGGGTATCTGTTGAGAGGTCAGACAAACGTGTGGTTCCTGAAGAGGGGCAGCAGCCTTTTCAGTAGTTGCAGGGGCAACAATCTGGATGATTGACTGACCTGGCCTTGTAACACTAATCAAAACGGCCTTGCTGTGCTGGTACTGCGAACGGCTGAAAGCAAAGGGAGACTACAGCAGTAATTTTTCCCGAGGGCATGCAGCTTTACTGTATGATTAAATGATGATGGCGTCCTCTTGGGTAAAATATTCCGGAGGTAAAATAGTCCCCCATTCAGATCTCCTGGCGGGAACCACTCAAGAGGACGTCATTATCAGGGGAAAGAAAACTGGCGTTCTACGGATCTGAGCGTGGAATGTCAGATCCCTTAATCGGGCAGGTAGCTTAGAAAATTTAAAAATGGAAATGGATAGGTTAAAGTTAGATATAGTGGGAATTAGTGAAGTTCGGTGGCAGAAGGAACAAGACTTTTGGTCAGCTGAATACAGGTTTATAAATACAAAATCAAATAGGGCTAATGCAGGAGTAGGTTTAATAATGAATAAAAATAATAGGAGTGCGGGTAAGCTACTACAAACAGCATAATGAACGCATTATTGTGGCCACGGTAGACACGAAGCCCACGCCTACTACAGTAGTACAAGTTTATATGCCAACTAGCTCTGCAGAAGATGAAGATATTGATGATATGTTTGCTGAGATAAAAGAAATTATTCAGGTAGTGAAGGGAGACGAAAATTTAATACTCATGGGTGATTGCAATTCGACGGTAGGAAAAGGAAGAGAAGGAAACGCAGAAGGTGAATATGGACTGGGGCTAAGATATGCAAGAGGAAGCCGCCTGGTAGAATTTTGCACAGAGCACAACTTAATCATAGCTAACACTTGGTTCAAGAATAATGACAGAAGGTTGTATACATGGAATAACACTGGAGATACTAGAAGGCTTCAGATAGATTATATAATGGTAAGACAGAGATTAAGGAACCAGATTTTAAATTGTAAGACAATTTCAGGGGCAGATGTGGACTCTGACCACAATCTATTGGTTATGAACCGTAGATTAAAACTGAAGAAACAGCAAAAAGGTGGAAATTAAGGAGATGGGACCTAGATAAACTGAAAGAATCAGAGGTTGTACAGAGTTTCAGAGAGAGCATAAGGGAACAATTGACAGGAATGGGGGAATGAAATACAACACAAGACGAATGGGTAGCTTTGAGGAATGAAATAGTGAAGGCAGCATAGGATCAAGTAGGTAAAAGACGAGGGCTAGTTGAAATCCTTGGGTAACAGAAGAGATACTGAATTTAATTGGTCAAAGGAGGAAATACAAAAATGCAATTAGTGAAGCAGGCAAAAAGGAATACAAACGTCTCAAAAATAAGATCGACAGGAAGTGCAAAATGGCTAAGCAGGGATGGTTAGAAGACAAATGTAAGGATGTAGAGGCTTATCTCACGAGGGGTAAGATAGATACTTCCTACAGGAAAACTAAATAGACCTTTGGAGAAAAAAAAAGACTTGTATGAATATCAAGAGCTCAGATGGAAACCCAGTTCTAAGCAAAGAAGGGAAAGAAGAGAGGTGGAAGGAGTATATAGAGGGTCTATACAGGGGCGATGATCTTGAGGACAACATTATGGAAATGGAAGAGGAGGTAGATGATGATGAAACAGGAGATAGGATACTGCGTGAAGAGTTTGACAGAGCACTGAAAGACCTGAGTCGAAACAAGGCCCCGGAAGTAGACAACATTCCATTAGATCTACTGACATTCTTGGGAGAGCCAGTCCTGACGAAACTCTACCATCTGGTGAGCAAGATGTATGAGACAGGCGAAATGCCCTCAGACGTCAAGAAGAATATAATAATTTCAATCCCAAAGAAAGCAGGTGTTGACAGATGTGAAAATTACCAAACTATCAGTTTAATAAGTCACAGCTGCAAAATACTAACGCGAATTCTTTACAGACGATTGGAAAAACTGGTAGAAGCCGACCTCGGGGAGGATCAGTTTGGATTCCGTAGAAATGTTGGAACACGTAAGGCAATACGGAACCTACAACTTATCTTAGAAGAAAGATTAAGGAAAGGCAAACCTACGTTTCTAGCATTTGTAGACTTAGAGAAAGCTTTTGACAATGTGGTGCTACAGAAGAATGCTGAAGATTAGATGGATAGATCACATAACTAATGAGGAAGTATTGAACGGAACTGGGGAGAAGAGGAGCATGAGGCACAACTTGACTAGAAGAAGGGGTCGGGTGGTAGGACATGTTCTGAGGCATCAAGGGATCACCAGTTTAGTACTGGAGGGCAGTGTGGAGGGCAAAAAATAGTAGAGGGAGACCTAGAGATGAATACACTAAGCAAATCAGAAGGATGTAGGCTGCAGTACGTACTGGGAGATGAAGAAGCTTGCTCAGGATAGAGTAGCATGGAGAGCTGCATCAGACCAGTCTCATGACTGAAGACTACAACAACAACAACTATGACATTACAGACACGAAAAAGGTTTTGATATAAAATTTTATGAAAGATACGACACTGAGCTTTAAAACTTTACGAGAGACAGTAAATAACGAATGTACGCTGGTAAATTGGAATGACATAACATAATGCAAGTAAGTAATAGTTGTCTTTGTTCACTCCTATTGCATACGTACGTTTTCCTTTCTTGTATTAGTTCTGTCTAGCTAATTCTGTTTAGGTAATCTTGTTTATTTCCCTTGCCGATGTCATTCTGATTTATTAAATTAGTATACGTCTTAAGGATTCAATTTTCGTCAGTCTTTTTAAGTTAATGTATGCTGTAAGTGCGAAACTAGTGACTACTCGTTAGATAATAATGTATTGCTTACAAGATGCAATAGTTGTATTTAGTTTCCTCTCTTTCTGCAAATCTGCACCAAGTCGAACTCCTTAGTGAGACAACAATTTTTGTGATCATTGATTGGGATAGAAGAAACGAACTCTGGAAGTCCTGGACCACAATTTTAATTCGTAACTATATCTAGAGTGTGAAAATACAAGTTCGCTTTGGGGCAGCTGTTTCAGATGTGATTGGTCAGCATCTCAACTGCTCGAGCCATTGTGATATTAAGATGGCGGTGCTGGTGTTCTATCTCTTCTAGAGCAATCGGCTCAGATAACGTCACCAATGCTATGCACAGCCAGAAAACATGGCAGTCGTAAATAGATACCCTGAAAATGGTTTGCGTCCTCCGTCAGGGGCGAAATGCCCAGTCGAGGTTTTGTATCCCTAAAGTATTCACATCCGTTTGGTAATGACTGATATTTAACGTTTCGCCACCAGAGGAGTTCTACACGTGTTACAAACAGCGCAACTCTGAACTAACAATAGAGAAGAAAACGTCTCCACTGTCACGATTAGGCGCCAGGAAACTAAGCGGTAGAAGTCAACGACAGCAGCATGTAGTTCTTTCTGTCAAAGCTTTGATTCATCCTCACGTAACTTTTAATACAAAATTCTCGTTTAATCACACTTAATTTGTGAACTATTGTACAAACAGTTACGACATGACACTCTGTATTATAAATTTGAAACAAACATGTGCTTAGTACGCTATCTGCTGCCTAGAGAAGATATTTTTTTTTGGTCATCAGTCTACTGACTGGTTTGATGCGGCCCGCCACGAATTCCTTTCCTGTGCTAACCTCTTCATCTCAGAGTGGCACTTGCAACCTACGTCCTCAATTATTTGCTTGACGTATTCCAATCTCTGTCTTCCTCTACAGTTTTTGCCCTCTACAGCTCCCTCTAGTACCATGGAAGTCATTCCCTCATGTCTTAGCAGATGTCCTGTCATCCTGTCCCTTCTCCTTATCAGTGTTTTCCTCATATTCCTTTCCTCTCCGATTCTGCGTAGAACCTCCTCATTCCTTACCTTATCAGTCCACCTAATTTTTAACATTCGTCTATAGCACCACATCACAAATGCTTCGATTTTCTTCTGTTCCGGTTTTCCCACAGTCCATGTTTCAAAAATGGCTCTGAGCACTATGGGACTCAACTGCTGTGGTCATCAGTCCCCTAGAACTTAGAACTACTTAAACCTAACTAACCTAAGGACATCACACACATCCATGCCCGAGGCAGGATTCGAACCTGCGACCGTAGCAGTCGCACGGTTCCGGACTGCGCGCCTAGAACCGCACAGTCCATGTTTCACTACCATACAATGCTGTACTCCAGACGTGCATACTCAGAAATTTCTTCCTCAAATTAAGGCCGGTATTTGATATTAGTAGACTTCTCTTGGCCAGAAATGCCTTTTTTGCCATAGCGAGTCTGCTTTTGATGTCCTCCTTGCTCCGTCCGTCATTGGTTATTTTACTGCCTAGGTAGCAGAATTATTTAACTTCATTGACTTCGTGACCATCAATCCTGATGTTAAGATTCTCGCTGTTCTCATTTCTACTACTTCTCATTACCTTCGTCTTTCTCCGATTTACTCTCAAACCATACTGTGTACTCATTAGACTGTTCATTCCGTTCGGCAGATCATTTAATTCTTCTTCACTTTCACTCAGGATAGCAATGTCATCAGCGAATCGTATCATTGATATCCTTTCACCTTGTATTTTAATTCCACTCCTGAACCTTTCTTTTATTTCCATCATTGCTTCCTCGATGTACAGATTGAAGAGTAGGGGCGAAAGGCTACAGCCTTGTCTTACACCCTTCTTAGTACGAGCACGTCGTTCTTGATCGTCCACTCTTATTATTCCCTCTTGGTTGTTGTACTGTCTCTCCCTATAGCATACCCCTACTTTTTTCAGAATCTCGAACAGCTTGCACCATTTTATATTGTCGAACGCTTTTTCCAGGTCGACAAATCCTATGAAACTGTCTTGATTTTTCTTTAGCCTTGCTTCCATTATTAGCCCTAACGTCAGAATTGCCTCTCTCGTCCCTTTACTTTTCCTAAAACCAAACTGATCGTCACCTAGCGCATTCTCAATTTTCTTTTCCATTCTTCTGTATATTATTCTTGTAAGCAGCTTCGATGCATGAGCTGTTAAGCTGATTGTGCGATAATTCTCGCACTTGTCAGCTCTTGCCGTCTTCGGAATTGTGTGGATGATGCTTTTCCGAAAGTCAGATGGTATATCGCCAGACTCATATATTCTATATACCAACGTGAATAGTGATTTTGTTGCCACTTCCCCCAATGATTTTAGAAATTCTGATGGAATGTTATCTATCCCTTCTGTCTTATTTGACCATAAGTTCTCCAAAGCTCTTTTAAATTCCAATTCTAATACTGGATCCCCTATCTCTTCTAAATCGACTCGTGTTTCTTCTTCTATCACATCAGACAAATCTTCACCCTCATAGAGGCTTTCAATGTATTCTTTCCACCTATCTGCTCTCTCCTCTGCATTTAACAGTGGAATTCCCGTTGCACTCTTAGTATTACCACCGTTGCTTTTAAAGTCACCAAAGGTTGTTTTGACTTTCCTGTATGCTGTGTCCGTTCTTCCGACAATCATATCTTTTTCGATGTCTTCATATTTTTCCTGCAGCCATCTCGTCTTAGCTTCCCTCCACTTCCTATTTATTTCATTCCTCAGCGAAGATATACGTGAACGCAAATCGTGAGTTCCGCGGTTCGAACACCGACGAAGTAGAGAACTCCAAAGACTCCTGACACGACCTCAACCTTTGAGGAATCTTTCTGTGCACATGTAAGGTATGCTGTGAATGCACGCTTGTGAGGAAATTACTGTAACCTGTAGGTTATCTGAAACAGGACGGAGATCCTTGCGAAATCGATTGAGTCAGAGTGGTGACTAAGGCTCGAAGATGTTTCGAGAAATAAGTAATTATAATACCACCTCAGTACGGAATTGCCATCTTCACTGACTTTTCTTGCAACTCGTGACGCATGTGTTATTGGAAATGAGGAAACATTTTTGGTATTACTAAGTAGCTTTGACCGTTTGTCCTACATTGCATTACACTTTTAACTGTGCATTTCGGTGCTTGGTGTCGAAGGAACCTAATTGTCTAAATACTTGGTGCCATACGTTTCGCCATGTATTACGAAGTAAATGGAGTTAGTTGTCGTAAAATAATTTTCGGTTGCTATTTCACTTCTGGATGTCTGTTGTCACTGCTCATTGTAAGATGGTGTTTTTTTGAGCCGTCGGTCTTCGTCTGACTGTTTTGAAGCGGTCCGCAAATAATTCCTCTTCTGCGGTAACCTCTTCATCTCAGAGTAGCATTTGCAACCTAAGTGCTCAATTATTTGTTGGATATATTCAAATCTCTGTCTTCCACCACAGTTACTACCCTCTGCAGTACCCTTTAGTACCATGGACGTTATTCCATGATGCCTTAACACATGTCCTGCCATCCTATCCCTTCATTTTATGAAACCCTTTTTTTATGAAACACACAGTAGCCTTTATGCATTAGGATTCTGGAATTTCAATAAATAGTTGAAAACCACTTCTATAACTCACTAGTAATCATTAGGGTTCAATTCATTCTTATTTCTCGACAATCGCTCAGAACATAAGAGTCAGTTGAATATGTCAATAATAATTTAGATTTCTCTTTACAGAAATGATGGCGATTTGTCACTTTCTGAGAGGTACCGTAAATCGTTCCTGTTAGAGTAACTGTGTCTGTGTCAAGTCTGGTAACACGTTAATGTCCTTATGTGATTTGATTTATGCTTCAAAATAATCCGAGTAAGTTTATTATGTGATATGGTACAACTTATGAATAACTTCTACAGCCTAACTCAGTATTCAGTGCTGAGTAAAGGAATGTTTTCGTACGTTCGGTGGCAGCCTGTATGGTAGACTGTTACCAGACAAGTCGAAGTGGCTGTGGACCCTATTGCAACTAAAATCCGTGCCTGAGTCGACATTTTGACGGGAATAATAAAAGTGTTAAGTAACAAAATACACACGAAAACTAATACTGACGTGTGGTTCAGGGTGATACCTAAGTGTCCATACAACTTCTGAAAGCAGTGACTTGAATTTTGAAACAGCCAGTATATTTACAACATATCCTTCCATCACTGGACTTCCATGTTACAATGGGATTTTACTCTTATGTTTATGCACAGATGTGGCACACATCAGTTTGTAGTGGATAACGGGTATCAGACATGGTGCAAATAGAGTTTCGTGGAGTAGTTCACTACATGTTATGTGGACTTCATATGGTACACTATCTGATCAAAGGTATCCAGACACTTGGCTGAAAATGACATACAATTCCGTGGTAGCCTCGCTCGGTAATGCTGGAATTCAATATGGTATTGCCCACCCTTAGCCTTGATGACAGCTTCCGCTCCCGTAGGCATAAGTTCAATCAAGTGCTGGAATATTTCTTGGGGAATGGCAGCCTTCTCTTCACGAAATGCTGGAATGATGACAGGTGTAAATGTCAGTCGGGGAGGCCTGGCACGAATTGGACGTTTCTATAGGATTCAGACCCGAACTCGGTACAGACCAGCCCATTACAGAGATCCTATTGTCGTGTAACCACTCCGACACAGGTTGTGTATTATGAACAGATGCTCGATCGTGTTGAAAGACTCAATCACCATCCCCGAATTGCTCATCAACAGTGGGAAGCAAGAAGCTGCTTAAAACATCAATGTAGGCCTGTGCTGTAATAGAGCCACGCAAAACAATAAGGGGTGTAAACCCCCTCCATGAAAAACACGACCACACCGTAACATCACTGCCTCCGAAATTTACTGTTGGTACTGCACACGCTGGCAGATGACTTTCACCGGGCATTCGCCATACCCACACCCAGCTTGTCATAGGATCGCCATATTGTGTGCTGTGATTCGCCACTCCACACAACGTTTTTCCACCGTTCAGTTGTCCAATGTTTAGGCTCCTTACAGCAAGCGAGGCGTCTATTGGCATTTACGGGCGTGATGTGTGGCTTATGAGTATCCGCTCGACCATGAAATCCACCAAGTTTTCTCACCTCCCGCCTAAGTGTCATAACACTTGCAATGGATGCTGATGCAGTTTGGAATTCGTGTGTGATGGTCTGGATAGATGTCTGCCTATTACACATTAATCTTCTTCAACTGTCGGCGGTCTCTGTCAAACAGACGACGTCGACAGGTACGCTTTTGTACTGTACGTGTCCCTTCACGTTTCCACTTCACTGTCACATCGGAAACAGTGGATGTAGGGTTGTTTAGGAATGTGGAAATCTCGCGTACAGACGTATGACACAAGTGACACCCTGTCACCTGACCACATTCGAAGTCCGTGAGTTCCTCGGAGCGCCCCATTTCTCTCTCTCACGATGTTTAACGACTTCTGAGGTCGCTGATACGGCGTACCTCGCAGTCGGTGGCAGCACACTGCACCTAATATGAAAAAACGTTTGTTTTTGGGGGTGGTCGAGTACTTTTGATAACATAGTATACATTAGCTAGTTTCTTGAGCCTGTTTGCAAGACAAGCACAAATCACTGCTCTTTCGCCTCCACCAGGGCAATTAACATTCTTCTGCGTAACCAGTGGTAAAGCTGAAGTGTAGAGTCTGTAAGAAAGATATAAATAATCATGACTAATCATCACAACGTGAGATAGTGTACTCTACGATTCTTCGATACTTCGGTTTAGTAAGAGTTTGAGACAAATATGGTTCTTCTGTATAGGAGACTGCAAGTGGAACACTAGTGCTACTCATTGTTGAGTACTGCTCGAGTGTTTGGGTTAAAGGAAGACATCAAAGCAGTTCAGATGCGGGCTGCTAGACTTGTTACCGCCGGCCGGGTGGCCGAGCGGTTCTAGGCGCTACGGTCGCAGGTTGGCATCCTGCCTCGGGCATGCATGTGTGTGCTGTTCTTAGGTTAGATAAGTTTATGTAGCTCTGAATTCTAGGGGACTGATGACCTCAGAAGTTAAGTCCTATAGTGCTCAGAGACATTTGAACCATTTTGAACTTGTTACCGGTAGGTTCGATCAACACATAAATATTATATGCTTGGGGTATCCCTGAATGGTCTTAGCTCCCTGAATGACATTCTTTTCGATGAACGCTATTGAGAAAATTCGGAGAACCGGCATTTGAAACTGTCTGAAGAACGTGCCTACTAGCGCTAACGTACATTATGAGTAAGGACCAGAAACATTGTAAATATTGGGGGTAGTATGCTGGTGTATAGATAGCTGCTTTTCTGTCGCTCGGTTTGCGAGTGGAACAGGAAAGGAAATTATTGGTAATAGTAGAGCGTAACCTCCACGACGCGCCGTACGGTGGTTTGCAGAGCACGTACGTAAATCTAGGTGTAATGAGCATGAAAATTAGGAACCAGGCAATTTCTAATAAGCTACGTTGGTAATCTTGAGATAACTCATTTACTGAGGAACCAATCACGCTGTCAACTAGAAAGGTCTTTTTTCCCGCTATCCTCCTGCAACCTTGAGCTTGTGTACTACGCGTTGAGTACGTGGCCTTGTGAGCGTCTCCTTCTATGCATGACTTCAAGACAGGTAGCTAAATATTTGCGCTGACAGGCTGCACCACTCTTTACGTAAGCCTTGAAGTAGCTGTGAACGCAATGGTTAAGTCCAAGAGGAGGTTTGCGCACAAGAGACAAGTCTCGGTTCTACGTGTGATCCTTAGGACAAATATTTTTCCCTTCGGTTTTGACATCGTAACCAACAGTTGATTCAGTTTAGCGCGTTACGTTCATTTCAGCTTATTGATGAGGTCAATAAAATGTCTTGGGTGTGGTATCCTATGCTGTAGCAATACAGTATGTACTGTCTTATGCTTCAAACTGACTTTTCGTTTCTTGCCAAAAGTAGTTTTCAGAATTTTAATCTGTTTTTCATCTTTTTTTCAAGTTAATTAGACTGCTTTATAGCCATAGGGGAAAACACATTATTTGCTCTTGCACATACGTATAGATGCTAAAATTTAGAGAAATATCAAAACAATCGAGCTCGTTAAGAAGAGGCAGGTAAGAGCAAAATCAGATAAGAGCTCGCATAATAGCAGAAAGTAAGGAAATTCGTTATTGCATATGTATCACGTTACACTTCAAACTATTTCGGAAGAGAATTATGACGAGTAAAGAAATTCAGAAGCTTTCGTTTATAGAAAGAGAAAGTGACAGTATTAAAGTCAATCTTTTTCGTGTACTTCTGCAGACCCATGTTTTACCTCTGGCTTCATAGCGTCAGATTTCCCTTAACGTGTTTCGTATTATCTTTGTCACACCTTTCTCATCAGCTGCTTCCCACTTTGAGTGTATCTTTAAGTAATAAAAAATGAAAGAGCGGTGGACTACGATTTAAAATAACATGGAGACCGAGGTAATTAGAAAATATTTCTTTTGTCCAGTTTGACGAAATCTAGAATGCCCACTGGATAGCTTTTAGCTTCCTACCAATTCCTATGAGGCATTATTTTCTTCAGCAGGTGAGTAACGGCATGAGAGTTTCAAGATATGACAATCGTCTACTTCATCTGCTTGAAGTCATATGGCAAAATATTTTGGGTCTATGCTGTTTTGGCGAAATCTGAAATTTTGCAACCGTGGCTGTGTAGAAAATACAGACTGATCCTTGAAAAGTACAAAACAGCAAGCAGCCACTATTAATAATACTTTTGTTCCCACAAACAGCGGCGTCACCTGTTTCGAACCCATCAGACGGATAATCACGTTTAGATGCCCTTATAAACATAAGAAAATTTGCATTTGAAAGTGGACAGCCATCTCAAGAAGATATCGTCGGTCCCAAACAGTAACAGCGCTATTTCTGTGAATAAACAGCATTATTAACAGTGGCGATTTGCTGTTTTCTATTTCGGACCAAGCTGTTTTAGCTAGAAGGAACGCTCTTACCCAATTTGTGTGCCACTGAGTCTGTGTTAGTTTCAGTCTTACTCTAAAAGTAGAAACTGATGTAGCTTCTATTCATGTGGCTTGAGATACCTATTTTATTGCGTTCACGTCGCTAGCAGTGTATGGATGACAATTACGATCTGTGCAAAAACTGGAAAGAAAGACGAACAAATATATGACATTTTATGTCATAGGTGTATGCTGGAAATTAGGTTTACGAATAACATAACAAACTGCTGTGCATCATTTCGTGTTGACACAAAAACTTGTTCAGGTGAGCCGTCAGTGGACCCTAGGAAGAAAAAGAATCTTCATGTTGAGACTATATATTTTTCTTTTGGAAAACGTATGGAGTACTTTGCAGCATACATTAAACATACTCATCAAGAGTTCAGGGTGGCTAGTGATGAGCTACAAGCTTTCCAGTAAAAATCTATGTAACCATCTTCTCCGGGCGGATATAAGCATATATACAGGGAAGACCCGTGTATAGTGATTCGCCGATGTCGCGTGGTGCCATGTAATATCTTACCAAATGCGCTGCTAACTCTCGGCGGAATTTTATACTATATCCTGTTCATGTTTCAAGCGTCCGTTGAAAGTTCCGCGAGGCGATTGGTTGTATTGTTTTGAAGGTAATGGAAAAAATCGATTTTGTGAAGAATTTATTCTATCATTAAATTCGGTTTACTTGGGAGAATTATTATGTATAGTAAGTATTTTGATTAAGTCAGCTCTGTGTTTCAAGTTTTTAAAATATGTTAGGCATCCTGTAATCATATTTTTCTAGCCTGAGAGAGACTGGGGCAAAATAGTCGCGCTTTTCTTAGAGGAGATCGCTCTACCCCAAACACACTCAAACGTATGACTCAAGTTTTGTCTCGCAGGTCACTCTTGGCCAAAAGCGCGCAAAACTTCACAACTAGGCGGTTAAAGCATTGCGAAGTGGTGGAATGGGCTGGAAGAAACTCCGTCTCTCCGTCCGAACAGGCCTGGGAAGACCCAACGGTACCGACTGGCCGTCGTGTCATCCTCTCAGCCCAAGGACGTCACTGGATGTGGATACGGAGCGGCATGTGGTCATTGCACCTGCCTCCCGGCCGTTGTCAGTTTTCGAGACCGGAGCCTCTACTTGTCGGTCAAATAGCTCCTTAGTTTGCCTTACAAGGGCTGAATGCACCCAATTCGCCAACAGCGCTCAGCAGACCGGACGGTCACCCATCCAGTTGCTAGCCCAAGCCGACTACGCTTAACTTCGGTGATCTGACGGGAACCGGTGTTACCACCGAGGCAAGGCCGTTGGCCTGACTGAAAGAAAGCAAGTAAAATATTTCGTATTCTCAGAATGGCACTGTGAGACGAGTTCACAACTTAAATCAAGACGCAACAGAAGACTACAAAAGTTCTTTGTTCCAAGCGACCTCTTTTCACTCCAGAACAGGAGAATGAACTTACAGACTATCTTTTGAAAATGGAAACCACGTGCTTTGGCTTTGCAGTTAGAGTTGTCAGAAGTTTTGCTTTTCAACTGGCCGAGAAAACCGAACATCCTTCCAACAAGGAATCAGATCTTGTTGACTAAGACTCGTTCTATGGATAGAACTGACACTGGAATCGCCTGAAGCGAAATCTGTCGCTGGAGCTCAGGCCTTTAACAAGCTTGATGTAGGTAAATTTTTCTCCGTATTAAAAACCCGCAACGATGACAACCATCTGCCTCATCCAATCTTTAACGTCGATGAGACACACTTTTTAACGTGAAATTCGTCAAAAAGCCGCACAATTGGGATGCTAATTTATCTGATTTTCGCAACAAGTTTCAGCAGTTCATTATGCCATCTTCAGGACTCATAGACACCTCTAAAAAATAATCGGTATAGGTATACTGAGGTCATATGTTTCTGGACGTCGTGATTTCGTAGCTCAAGGGCTTCCTCCGAAGACTTGACTGCAGTCTGCTACAGAGAAGTCTCTCCACAACAATCATGGACCAGAAGTGATCCAATAAGAAGTGAGCAGATCTTTTTGCGAAGCGTGTCTGCGGGCGGCAGATACTGTAACAGAAACTGATGGGTTTAAAAAATGTGGCATTTGTCCTTTTAACCCTGATAGTTCTTAAGAAGCAGATTTTTCTGCCTGTTTGCCTACTGACAGACCTCTTATTTCTGAATATAGGTCTATGTTTTCGTATTCAGAAATCCTGGAAACTTAACCAGTTCCCTCTACATCCTCTGATAATGCACCACATATTCCATCTCCAGTGTCACCGCAGCCCACTACCCAAATCCGTTGACATTCGTTCGCAGGAGAGGAAAAGGGGCTGAGCTGTTATCGTAGCAAGCAGCCCATGTAAGCAACAGCTGACTGAGAGAAGAATTAGAAAGCAGCAAAACAAAAGGAAAACGAAATGAAGAAGAATGTGCCGAGCACAACAAAAAGAGCGCGGAGGAAGCTTGCTGCTTTCGATTAGCAAGGAGAGACTAGCACCATGAGGAGGAAGGCGTCTGTTAGGGAGGATACAAGCAGCGAGGGTGCAAATGAAGAAGATGACGCTGAATGCAATTACAGATGGTCGACAAGTGCTGAAGAATGGGTAGGCCAACGTTGTTCATCTTGTTGTGAATAGTCTCTTGAAGACTCTTATGGGAGTTGACGATGACTACAACGATTTCACACGTGATTTTAGCATAAGCAAATATAGGAAGCAGACTCATGCAACTATTACTTCATTTCCCTTAGGAAATGGTGTATAAAAATGTTAGTTTCAAGAAGTTGCTTTATGTCAATTTCAAAAAGTTGATTTTAGATCTGTTAGCGATAAAGTTTTCACTTCACTTAGTAACTCTTATAGGCATATGTAGAGTATATTTGTACTAAAATTAATTACTTCACTGAAGTATGGTTTCCTTTAAGCGTAGAATCAATTATTTAATATTATTTGCATTGTTTCACCAAGGGACCACATTACCTAGGGTCCTGGGGCAAAATGGTCACTGCGCAGACGCTCAAATTATCTTATTAACGTAAATGTGTCTATGTGTGTAACACTGGTAAACAATTATTTCAATATATGTATATATACATCAACAGTTCCAGTGATGAAGTTAGAGACAGTAAGTCTGAATGATATGTCAAATGTAGTGCTTTCTCTTTTAAGGTTACCACATTGCCCTGAGCTCCCCTACACTGAAGGAAAAAAATCGCAGCACCTAGAAGGAGTTTCGCGACCTAAAAGAAAGTTGGTAGGCGTGTTTCTACACCTAAAAGGTGATGTCTAATCCAATTTCACGTCAACCGCATAAGAATGTCAAGAGCAGCGTCACCATGAGGGTGCTAATCAGGTATACTTTAAATACACTCTGCAACGGTTGTGAGCGTTAGTTACCTTTGAGAGTGGACATGGCGAGCTGACGTGAGTCAAGATGGCCTTTAAGGCGACAGAGAATCCTCGTGTTATGGCTCTACGGGAAGCTGGAGGTTACTTCTGCGGTATTGCAGTAAGTCTTTGTAGGAATGTAGCCACTGGACATGACTGCTGGCAGCGGTGGGCACGGGAATGTGCGGTGGCAAGAAGACTAGACTGCGGACAGTAACAAGCCACTACCGAGAGAGAAGACTATTGTGTTCGGCATAAGGCTCTGTGGCACCGTACTGCATCTGCAGCAGCTATTTCAGCACCAGTTGGCACCACAGTGACACAACGAACTGTTACAGATCAATTACTTCAAGAACAGGTCCACGCAATTTGCGACTTCGATGGTGTCAAGCAGTATCTCGTAGGAAGGCAGAATGGAGGACTGTTGAGCTTTCTGGTGACTGTTGGCTCTTCCTCGATGCCAGTGAAGGCCTTGATTGGGTCAGAAAGAGGCCCGTTGACGACCTGCCAGATAGACGCACTTGACCTACACTCTAAGTAATGACACATTTTTCCAAAGAAAATTCCCCACTGGCTGTATCAATGATTTTTATTAAATCCTCAGGCACTGCACCGATAATTGGTGCGAAACCGGTCGCAGATTTAATAAAAATCATTGATACAGCCAGTGCGGAATTTTCTTTGGAAAAATGTCGAAGTATGGCTGTGGTTGCCCGCCCTGCAAGATGGCACATCGACTGCACCATGACTGCTAGTCTCAAGTCAGTCTGGTGATTCGACCTTCTGTGCTGCCATTCATGAACAGCATTCCAGAGAGTGTTTTCCGACAGGATAAAGCTCGCCGACATAACCACGTTGTAACCCAGCGTGCTCTGCAGTTTGTCGACAGGTTGCGTTGACCTACTCGAACACAAGATCTGTCTGTAATCGAGCAGCGGCCGGTGTGGCCGAGCGGTTCTAGGCGCTTCAGTCTGGAACCGCGCGACCGCTACGGTCGCAGGTTCGAATCCTGCCTCGGGCATGGATGTGTGTGATGTCCTTAGGTTAGTTAGGTTTAAGTAGTTCTAAGTTATAGGGGACTGATGACCTCCGATGTTGAGTCCCATAGTGCTCAGAGCCATTTGAACCATTTTGTAATCGAGCACATGTGGGAGATCATCTGACATCTGCTCTAACGTCATCCACAAACACCATTAACCGTCTCTGTACGGACAGACCAAATGCTACAGGCTTACAACTCCATCTCACAAACTGACATCCAGCACCTGTACAACACAATGCATGCTCGATTGCACGCTTGTGTTCAACAATTAGGGGGAGGGGGGCTATAACGGTTATTAATGTAGCATCATTTCACGTTTGCGCCTATATTGACCTGAGATCTTGCAATGTTAATCACTTAAATACGTTTCCTAGACATTACTCTGCACTAACACTGGTGAAGAACCTAGAGAATTTATGTAACATGGTATCACCATAAGTATGCCACTAACCAAATCTGTTTAAGTGCTTCCAGAAACCCTCTATTTGTACACTTCTTCGAACCCCAAACTGATTTTCACCGAAGTCCGCTTATACCACAGTCTCCGCTCGTAATCTGTGTACGCATTTTGTATCCACGACTTCCATGAACTAACGGTTCGGTAACATTCTCACATGTCCCCACCTGTCTTCTCAGGAATTTGGTAGATCTCGTTTCCTTGAAGTCTGAGTGTATTGTCAGTCCCGTATATCTTCCGTAGCTGTAGAAATACTTTCATCATGTTATTCATAGTAATACAAAAGCAGTAACAAGTTACAAACAACAATGAGTCGCTGCTGTGCTATGTTTTGTACTCTGTCGCAATAGTGGATGTCTACAGCGTTCTACTTGCGAAGGCCGACAACTTCCCTTATTATAGGATGCGTCCTCATGAAGCTCTGGCAAGCCGAGGCGATAGAAATTTTAATTTCCAACATATTGCTCGGCATTGTGATGGGCTATCGTTACCGCCCAAAGGGATTGTAGCCACGTGTTCACCGTCATTTCTGGCCTCTGTTAACCGGCAATATTTGCGGCCGTACATTTCCGCCCAGAACTGTTCACACGGGCCACAAAATAGCAGCCAAACGGGCAAGCACGAGCTAGTGGAAGTGAGAGTGGCTATCCTGTTTCTGCACTCCACAAGGTAAAAAGTTAACAAGGAAAAGAAAGATTGAGCATCATTCTTTTTTAAGTGAGGAATTCGTAAAACTTTAACTCATGAACAGAAGCATACATTTTCCATACTGTTGTAACACGATTTTTAATATACCGTAGAAACAATTCGTCCGAGAATTGATAAGACCTTACCGCAATGAAAGACTGGATGTGAGGTACAGCCAGAATGGCGGCAACTCTTCAGTTTTTGATTGTTGGTGATTCATGCAGATGTTTGGTCTGTGTCTTTTAAGTGTATTTCTCATTTATATGAATGCTAGTATCATTCATTAGGACGCTTTGCAGGAACGTTTGAAATAACAATCAAATTTTCATCTTAATATTTCCTCGTAGTTCACTAGTTCAATGAGATAACCATTAATTTTATAAAATTGACCCATTTACCGCCATTGGGGTAGAGAGCTTGAAAAGTAATGTACACAAATACTGTAATAACAAAATAAGGCCAAATGTGTAATTGACGCCTATGAACACGAAAACCCACGTTAGTAATTTGAGCAAGCTATGCAGAATACAGTTAGGGCCCATTTCAGAACATCTGCTAAGACTGTAGCAAGGAGAAAGTGCTTTTTCGCTTTGTAGGGTTTGTATGTATTATTTCCTGTGTTCCTTTTATGTGGTCGATCATATACGTATCACATTTATACACTTCTTGCTTCTTGCATTTGCTCTCCTCTAGAAAGTAAGTGCCAAGTAGGGGTGGCGTACTCGATCCTGGGTTAGAACCCCACCATCGCTTGAACTTCGTATAAAAACCGTCACCATTGGCGGCCAAAGACTTCCGGCATAATAAGTCACCCTCATTCTGCCAACGGCCTTGTCAAAGAGGGCGGAGGAGCGGACAGAGGTTCAGGGGCACGCTGTTGTTCTTGGGTTGGGAAACTGCCATTAACGGTGAAGAAACAGCAATGATCAACAGCATGGGAATGCAGGAGGCAATGGAAACCACTGCATTAAAGACAAATAATATCTATCCACAGGACATGCGGCCTGCAACAAAAAGTGTCATGATGATTTCTCCATTCGCAAAAGATTCCGGAATTGTTATCCATTCAGAACTCCGGGAGCGGCCTGCCAAAGGGGTGGGGACCATGAGAAAAAGACTGAAAAACCAACGAAAGGATAACGTTATACGAGTCGGAGCGTGGAATGTCAGCAGCCTGAAGATAGCAAGGAAACTAGAAACTTTGGAAAAGGAAATGTAAAGGCTCAATTTAGACATAGTGCGGCTCAGTCCGGTGAAATGGAATGAAGACAAGGATTTCTGGACAGAAGAGTGTGGGGTATTATCAACAGCAGCTGAAAATGGTAAATCGAGAGTAGGATTCGTTATGATTAGAAATGAACAGCGGAAACTGTCTTCCTGTGAGTAGTTCAGTGATAGCGTTGTTCTCGTCAGAATCAACAGCAAACCAAGAGCGACAAACATACACTCCTGGAAATTGAAATAAGAACACCGTGAATTCATTGTCCCAGGAAGGGGAAACTTTATTGACACATTCCTGGGGTCAGATACATCACATGATCACACTGACAGAACCACAGGCACAGAGACACAGGCAACAGAGCATGCAAAATGTCGGCACTAGTACAGTGTATATCCCCCTTTCGCAGCAATGCAGGCTGCTATTCTCCCATGGAGACGATCGTAGAGATGCTGAATGTAGTCCTGTGGAACGGCTTGCCATGCCATTTCCACCTGGCGCCTCAGATGGACCAGCGTTCGTGCTGGACGTGCAGACCGCGTGAGACGACGCTTCATCCAGTCCCAAACATGCTCAATGGGGGACAGATCCGGAGATCTTGCTGGCCAGGGTAGTTGACTTACACCTTCTAGAGCACGTTGGGTGGCACGGGATTCATGCGGACGTGCATTGTCCTGTTGGAACAGCAAGTTCCCTTGCCGGTCTAGGAATGGTAGAACGATGGGTTTGATGACGGTTTGGATGTACCGTGCACTATTCAGTGTCCCCTCGACGATCACCAGTGGTGTACGGCCAGTGTAGGAGATCGCTCCCCACACCATGATGCCGGGTGTTGGCCCTGTGTGCCTCGGTCGTATGCAGTCCTGATTGTGGCGCTCACCTGCACGGCGCCAAACACGCATACGACCATCATTGGCACCAAGGCAGAAGCGACTCTCATCGCTGAAGACGACACGTCTCCATTCGTCCCTCCATTCACGCCTGTCGCGACACCACTGGAGGCGGGCTGCACGATGTTGGGGCGTGAGCGGAAGACGGCCTAACGGTGTGCGGGACCGTAGCCCAGCTTCATGGAGACGGTTGCGAATGGTCCTCGCCGATACCCCAGGAGCAACAGTGTCCCTAATTTGCTGGGAAGTGGCGGTGCAGTCCCCTACGGCACTGCGTAGGATCCTACGGTCTTGGCGTGCATCCGTGCGTCGCTGCGGTCCGGTCCCAGGTCGACGGGCACGTGCACCTTCCGCCGACCACTGGCGACAACATCGATGTACTGTGGAGACCTCACGCCCCACGTGTTGAGCAATTCGGCGGCACGTCCACCCGGCCTCCCGCATGCCCACTATACGCCCTCGCTCAAAGTCCGTCAACTGCACATACGGTTCACGTCCACGCTGTCGCAGCATGCTATCAGTGTTAAAGACTGCGATGGAGCTCCGTATGCCACGGCAAACTGGCTGACACTGACGGCGGCGGTGCACAAATGCTGCACAGCTAGCGCCATTCGACGGCCAACACCGCGGTTCCTGGTGTGTCCGCTGTGCCGTGCGTGTGATCATTGCTTGTACAGCCCTCTCGCAGTGTCCGGAGCAAGTATGGTGGGTCTGACACACCGGTGTCAATGTGTTCCTTTTTCCAGTTCCTGGAGTGTAGATCAGGTATACGTGCCGGCCTAGCATGCTGAAGACGAGGAGACAGAGGAAGTGTATGAGGATACTGAACTGATAATTCAGTGCGTAAAGGGAGATGAGAATCTAATAGTCATGGGGGACTGGAATGTGGTTATTATGCGAAGAGTAGAAGAACTTTTACTGGAGAATATTGGCTTGGTATTAGAAACGAGAGCCGCGCGGGATTAGCGGAGCGGTCTAAGGCGCTGCAGAATATAAAAGAGCTTTGGAAGAATTGAAATCAAATGAGGCGGAATGGATGGATAACATTCCATCAAAATTTATAAAATAATTGGGGTAAATGGGAACCAAACTATTATCGATGCTGGGATGTAGAGTGTATGACTCGCGCGATGTACCATCCGACGGGTAATATACAACATGTACAAGAGATAAGATGGAATAATAAGAGTGGAAAATCAAGAACGAAGTGCTCGTATTAAAACGGATGTAAGGCAGAGATGTAGTCTTTCGGCCCTACTGTTCAGTCTCTACATTGAAGAAGGAATAACAGAAATAAAGGAAGATTCATAAGAGAAATTAAAATTCAAGGTGAAGAGATATCAATGATAAGATTAGTGGGTGATATTGTCATCCGCTGTGAAAGTGAAGGAGATTGACAGGAGCTGCTGAATGGTGAAAACAGTCTAATGAGTATAGAATATGGATTAATATTAAATCGAAGAGAAGTCAAAGTAATGAGAAGTAGCCGACATGAGAACAGCGAGAAATTTTACGTCAGGGTTGATGGGCGCGGATTAGATGATATTAAGGAGTTCTGCTACCTAGCAGCAAAATAATGTATGACGGATGGAGTATGGAAGACATCGAGAGCAAATTAGCACTAGCAAAAAACGGCATTCCAGTCCAAGACAAGACGGTTATTATCAAGCAGAGGCTTTTAATTGGAGGAAGAAATCTATGAGAATTTACGTTTGCGGCAAAGCATTATATGGTAGTGAAATAGGGACGGTGGAAAACCGAAACAGAAGAGAATCGAAGCATTTCAGATGTAGTGCTGCAGAAGAATGTTAATAATTAGATGCAGTGGTATGGTAAGGAATGAGGAGGAGTTCTGCGCAGAATCGGACAGGAGAGGAACATGTGGAAATCAATAAGAAGAAGATGGGACAGAATGATAGGGTGTTTAGGATGTCAAGACGTAAGGGAATAAGTTCCGTACTACTAGAGGGTGATGCTGGGGGTAAAAACTTAGCAGGAAGATAGAGATTTTAGCACATCCAGCAAAATAATTGAGAAATTAGGTTGCAAATGCTAATCTGAAATGAAGAGGTTGGCACAGGAGAGGAATTCGTGATGGGTTGCATCAAACCATTCAGAAGACTGATGACAAAAAAGACCTACCAATATTGCTTCATTGCCTTTATTATGTGCCTTGCCACTGCATTATTGTAGCCTTGCGAAAGAGGAGGCAAGGGTGATAAAGAGATGAAAGGATTTACAGCCAAGGATGGAGGGAGACCTAACCCAGTCAGACGAAAGCAGGTGAAAAATGATCCTATCTGAATACAACAAAGGGTAAAGCTCCTGTTTTAGAAGACAGTCAATAGTGGGGTATCACCTGCCTCATTCTACCTTGCTCAGCAACTTCAAAAATTTTTCCACAAATTTCGGCATGCAAACATACTCGCGCCAATTTTATCATGGAACTCACATTTCACTCCCATAAGCTCCGCTAAAACTCGCTCACACTCACATGTACCTAACTGTAAGTTACCCATACCAATCCCCTTCCACTCCTCCATTCTCTCTAACAAATTCAGCCCAAATAATTGCATTCTCTCTTTGTGTCTCTCTGTCATTGTCTCCAATGTCATTGCCACAGTCCCCTTCGTTCTGTCCAACTACAATATTCTCCTCTCACTGTCACCTTTCTCTTACTGGTAATATCCTAATCATTCCCAATCATGCTTCCCTACCGCTATTGTCTCTACTCACTGTCACTCTCTCTCTCTCTCTCTCTCTCTCTTCCTCGTTATCACTGTCATAGCTTCCCTCATAATCGCTGGCTTTAACCCACTTCGATATTCTACTTCTCTTTGTTCTCCTCCCACTGGCATTGTCTCTTTTACCCTATTCCTAGCACTGTTAAGTGCGTCCCTCTCTTTCTCTCACACTGCCATTATCTCCTTCGCTCCTTCTGTACCACAACCATCTATGTTACAGAAGCATTACTTCTCCCGTGTCTTCCCCGCTTCCACTGTCTTTTGCTCTCTCAGACTAAAAAAGTGCCGGCCGCGGTTGTCTAGCGGTTCTAGGCGCGCAGTCTGGAACCGCGCTACTGCTACGGTCGCAGGTTCGATTCCTGCCTCGGGCATGGATGTGTGTGATGTCCTTAGGTTAGGTAGGTTTAAGTAGTTCTAAGTTCTAGGGGACTGATGACCACAGTAGTTAAGTCCCATAGTGCTCACAGCCATTTGAACCATTTGAACTAAAAATGTGCGAACATCGGCTCGTGCCTAAATTTTTGGGAAAATCTTTAATGTTCCTGAAGAAGGTAGAATGAGGCAACTAGTACCCCACTACTCAGTCATAATCTTATACACACGAATGTATTAGCCATATTTGTGCTTCGACAGAAGCATTTTTCCGCCGGCTCCCGTCTCTTTTGTGTCACAGCAGGGAATGTCATAGAAAAGATCTTTATGGGTCAGTAAAATTTTGATAATATATCTATGTGAACTTAAAATAACGCAAAACTAACTTTACCTCTTACACCGGATTTTACGTGTGTCAAAATTTAGTATGTGCGTCAGCATTACGACAAGGGGGTCCCAGAATCCATCTGATGATATGGTTCAAATGGGACTTAACTGTTGAGGTCATCAGTCCCCTAGAACTTAGAACTACTTAAACCTAACTAACCTAAGGACATCACACACATCTATGCCGGAGGCAGGATTCGAACCTCCGACCTTAGCGGTCGCGTGGTTCCAGACTGTAGCGCCTAGAACCGCTCGGCCGCTCCGGCCGGCTTCTAATAAGTGAGGCATTTTATAGTGTGTTTTTCCGTTCCACGCCACATTATAAGCTACGTTTTGGTATTGATATCACGCGTGTACTTTACGTGTGCAAATGGGGTACCGAGCGATTTGGCGCAGTGGTTAGCACACTGGATTCGCATTCGTGAGGACGACGGTTCAATCCCGCGTCCAGCGATCCTCATTCAGATTTTCTGTGGTTTCCCTAAATCGCTCCAGGCAAATGCCTGGAAGGTTCCTTTAAAAAGTTTAGGCTGACATCCTTCCCCATCCTTCCCTAATCCAATGAGATCGATGACCTCGCTGTTTGGTCTCTTCCCCCAAACAACCCAACGCCAGGTGGGGTAACTTTGAACCTCTATATCTCGGAAACGGATAAAGATTTCAAGAAAATATTCGAGATTATTCGATATCAAGATTTTGGGAATGTAACGTACAAAGAACAGCCACTTGCTGTATGTAGCCGTCAAGATATCGACTATCAGGTTATTCTGCTCAAAAACAATATTTTTCGGGTTTTCTCAGAAACTACCCATTAACTAAATAGGCCCTTAAGGCGCACCATAGACCACATTAAATGCAAAATGAATCGCTCCATTTGCCTAGGTTGGAGGAAGTATGAACTATTCAAACTTTGACCCTGAATTGCACGACAGCTAGAGTCAGACGATTCTGCTGCTAGGGGTATAAATGTTCCCTAGTCTAAGGCCTATGATAAACACTTGACCCTACCTTCCTGTTAACAATAGAACCAGCGGTCTGAGGCCCGGAAGAATCCCGTTTCTATGCGCGGCATTTTGCAACATATTAAGTAGCGCATAGCCTACCCTTGGCGGAAACTAGTGTGAGAGGTGTGTCTGTAAATATTCGTAGGAATTTTTCTTGTTTTGGATGTGTGGAATCACATTCATAAGGTATGAATCACAGAGAAGCCTCGGCGGAGAAGTTGTACCGCACAGAGATGAGTAAGATGTGATCTTCGCTCTGCGAAGATGTGCGCCACACTTAGCTGTTGATCGCAAGAGGAGAGGAGACAGGCAGTTGAGCTTTGGTGTTAGATGTGAGCAGTCGAGTTTTGGTTTAATAGCAGTGAGCAGCAAACAATGGAGATTTTTGGGAATTATATAATGAATTAATGGAAAGAGAGGAAAAGAATTTTAACACTGATATCATTCTACTCTTTGTGAAGAACGGACAAAGGGTAACGATTTTTTTTCTTTTTTTTGCGGCAGCTGTTTGATAATGCAGCATTCTCTAGTTCGTCTGACAGCAGGATCGGGAGGCTATGCTTTTCATTATTTTGTTAGTTTTATCAACGACTGTGAGATAAATCGATTTAAGAATCAGATTGCCTAATTTTGTTAAAGGCGCTACTGCACATGTGAAGTTTAATTTTTGTAATTCTTGGATTATAGTTACGCGATTTCAGAGAAAGCTTGTATGTTATTGAAATGTGATTAAATGTTATTAAGTTAAATGATATGAGTTTGTTATTGAGTTAATTTAACCCAGAGTCATTGTCCACTTCCCAGTAGTTAATTAATTTCCATTTTTTTCTAAACCATTATCAAAAATTATGAACCTAGAATGATAACAATGTATTTAGAGAACGTATTGTACCCTAGCGTATCTCAGTAGATTTAGCGTATGTTACCGAGATGCGTTGTAGCTACGAGAGCAGTTTTCATGACGTTATCCAGCGCGACCCAAGTAAGACCAACACTATAGAAAATAAATTATTTTTTTGACTAAATTTCATAAGGACCAACTTTAGTTTCAATGTAATCAGTTTTTCATCAAATGTCATTGTCTGATTTTGGGATAACAATAAGTTTCAGACCAGACATAGTTTTCTTAGAATTCTCGCAGTCAGATTTCTCTTTGCAGTTAAGTATTATCTTCAACAATCATCGTTACGCAGGTTACGAGCTTTAACATCTGCTATGCGTTCGTTTCGAAGTAGGAATTGCGCAGTTTAGCATCTAACAGCATCTAACGTTATTCACTTTTACTTAAAATATATTCAAAGAGATAACTGTAACCAGCAACACCTCAGCGGTACCTCGCCATATTTTAAAGAGATAACTTTAAACCAGCAACACCTCAGCAGTACCTCGCCATCTACCTGCAGCAGCCTGTGTCATATATTTTACCAGCCGTACGCTGGTACGCTGCAGCCATATTGCAGCCAATACTACTGCGGCCACACATTGCCGTCAAATTTTACCTCTACGCGTGTGAAGCGCGCGCAGTATAGGACTGAGACGGCGGAGCCACCGTGCAACGTGATCGGAGTGTACCTAGTAGGTGTTGGGGAGGGGGTGGGGTGGGTGTCTTCTAGCCGCGGGGCACGTGAGCGAGGCGACGGCTTGGCATTTGGCGCGCCAGCCACTGGTCATCCGGCAGGCCTTGAGGCCGAAGAAGACCAGCGTCGGCGGGGTCGCGCCGGCTCCAACACGCTGCGAGCGCCACAGACAGCGGCGGATGCGGTCACACCACGACCTTACTTCAGCTCTTTGCGGTTTAAATAACTTGAGCGATCATTTATTACGAATCGTTATGTTTTCCTTAGTTGCATCAAAATACATGATGAAAAGTATCCGGACACTTGCCTGAAAATAACTTACAAGTTCGTGGCGCCCTCCATCGGTAATGCTGGAATTCAATGTGGTATTGGCCCACTCTTAGCCTTGATGACAGCTTCCACTCTCGCAGGCATACGTTCAGTCAGGTGCTGGAAGGTTTCTTACGGAATGGCAGCCCATATTTCACGGAGTACTGCACTCAGGAAAGGTATCGATGTCTGTCGGTGAGGCCTGACACGAAGTCCGGTGTTCCAAAACATCCCAAAAGTGTTCTACAGGATTCAGGTCAGGGGACTGTGCAGGCCAGTTCATTACAGGGATGTTCTTGTCATGTAAACACTCCGCCACAGGCCGTGCATTATGAACAGGTGCTCGATAGTGTTGAAAGACGCAGTCGCCATCCCCGAATTGCTCTTCAACACTGGGAAGCAAGAAGGTGCTTAAAACATCATTGTAGGCCTGTGCTGTGATAGTGCCACGCAAAACAACAAGGGGTGCAAGCTCCCTCCATGAAAAACACGGCCACACCATAACACCACTGCCTCCGAATTTTACTGTTGGCACTACACACGCTGGCTGATGACATTCACCGGACATTCGCCATATCCACACCTTGTTATCGGATCGCGATATTGTGTACCGTGATTCGTCACTTCACACAACGTTTTTCCACTGTTCACTCGTCCAATGTTTACCCTCCTTACACCAACAGAGACGGCGTTTGGCATTTACTGGCGTGATGTGTGGCTTATGAGCAGCCGCTCGTCCATGAAATCCAAGTTTTCTCATATCCCGCCTGTCACAGTACTAGCAGTATATCCTGATGCGGTTTGTAATTCCTGTGTGATGGTCTGGATAGATGTCTGCCTATTACACAATAACCCTCCTCAACTGTCGGCGGTCTCTGTTAGTCAACAGACGAGGTCAGCCTGCACGCTTTTGTGCTGTACGTGTCCCTTCATGTTTCCACTTCACTATCACATCGGAAACAGTGGACCTAGGGATGTTTAAGAGTGTGGAAATCTCACGTACAGACGTATGAGACAAGTAACACCTTATCACCTGACCAAGTTCGAAGTCTGTGAGTTCCGCGGAGCGCCCCATTCTTCTCTCTCACAATGTCTAGTGACTACTGAGGTCGCTGATATGGAGTACTTGGCAGTAAGTCGCAGCACAATGCACCTAATAGGATAAACGTATGTGTTTTTGGGTGTCCAGATACCTTTTAACCCATAATGTATGTTTGCTTCTTTCCATACGCGTTTCGCTCCCTTTATCTAGGGAGCATCTTCAGTGGCTTGTAATACAGGTTGTGGCATTCAAGAGTGGCATTAAAACTAAGGGTGGATGTAGGTGACAAGATATACGATGAGACTGCTATCCTCAGTGACTGTGAAGGAGAATTACAGGATCTGTTGGATGGGGTGAACAGTCCAACGAGTAGAGAATACGTATTGAGAGTGAAACGGGTGCAGCAGGAACGAGAATAATCCAAATTGTGGATCACGAAGTAGATCTCCTAACTTGGAAGTAAAATTACGCATGACGGACGAAATACAGAGGACATAAGCAGCAGACTAGCATAGCCAAATATGGCATTCCTGATCAAGAGAAGTATACTGGTATGAAAAAAAATGGACTTAATTTGAAGAAGAAATTTCTGACAATATACATTTGAAACACAGCATTGTAGAGTAGTGAGTCATGGACAGTGGGAAAACCGTAACAGGAGAGAATCGAAAGATTAGAGATTTGGGGCAATATAAACATGATGAAAAGCAGGCGGACTGATAAAATAAGGAACGATGTGGTTTTCTGCATAATAGGCGAAGAAAGGAACGTAAGGAAAACGCTAACAAGAAGAGGCAATATTAGGGACATGTTTTAAGTTGTCAGGGAGTAGCTGCCGTAGCACTAGAGGAAACTGTAGGAGGTAAAAACGGAAGGGGAAGACAAAGATTTGCACACATCTGACAAATAATTGTGGACGTAGGGTGCAAGTGCTACTCTGAGATGAAGATGTTACCGCAGGATGTCTGATGGCAGTGTTCATCGAACCAAAAAGAACAATGATGACTCGAAAACACAATTGACATGAGAATTACTATAAGTCAGATAAACCATTATATTATTTTTGGCGTATATGAATACACTGTAGACCAACACTGTTATGTCTTTCCTAGAGGAATATGCATTGTCCTGCCTTGCCAACATTAGAAGAATGTATTGTTGTGTCATAAATGGGAACATAAACGCGTAAAAAATGAAGTAAAATCTTATAAATGACAGCATCCTTGAAAAATTAAATAAAGTACAGCACGTATATGAAAAGGAAGCAAAATTAAATTTACATTTCTATAGCCAGAATATTCAGAAATTTAGTACTTGCGGACAATTCGTAACTCATAAGGACAAAAAGATTACATGTGAACAAATTCTGGACCTTAAAAATGAGCTATAACAAAATGTAATGACGTTACCGAGCGACTGAGGGACGAAGCTGCTACATATGTACGTGATCTACATCTATACACACAGTGGGCAATCCAACATACTGTGCCTGGCGGAGGTTACCTTGAACCACTACTAACCATGCAGTTCCCTGTTGCAGGACTGGAGCGAGGGAGAAGCAACTGTCCATATGTCCCCGTAACAGCCTTGATCTCTCTGGTCTGGTCTTCATGGTTTTACGGTGGTGGCAGTAGAATCTTTCTGTAGTCAGCCGCAAATGATCTCTAAACTTTCTCAATAACGTCATCTTCCCTCCATGAATTCTCAGGTAGTACACGAAGCATCTCTGTAATATCCGTGTATTGACTGAACATACCAGTAACAAATCTATCGGCCTGTGTCTGAATTTCTTCAACGTCTTTCTTTCCGATCTGGTGGGATCCTAAACAACTGAGCAGTACTTGAGAATGGCTCACACTAGTGTCTGATAATCATGATGAATAAGAGCGCTGCAGCAGTATAATAAATTACTTCTGCTTTAGAGTCACATCTCCAGGGATACGAATTTATAATTTATTCCAAACGACAAGCAGTTTCTCGCCGCTAGAGCCACATCTTCAGGGATAAGAATTTGTAATTTATTCCAAACGAAGGGAATAAATCATAAATCCTTATCCCTGACGCTGCGACTCTAACGCCGCGAAATTAGAAGGCTCAGTAATAAGGATTTATCACACAGGTGAAGCGGTCTAATTTGCTGCACTCTACAAAAACTGTCACAGTAAACCAAAGCCGACCGCCTCAAGCAGCACACGGTTAACAAAAAAATTGGTTCAAATGGCTCTGAGCACTATGCGACTTAACTTCTGAGGTTATCAGTCCCCTATAACTTAGAACTACTTAAACCTAACTAACCTAATGACATCACACACATCCATGCCCGAGGCAGGATTCGAATCTGCGACCGTAGCGGTCGCGGGGTTCCAGACTGTAGCGCGTAGAACCACTCGGCCAACCCGGCCGGTCCGTTAACACTGTATTCGAACATTACAGGGTTTCCCTCCACATCTGCGTTACCTTTCATTTGTCTACATTTAGAGTAGGTTGTCATTCATCGCATAAAATACAAATTGTGTCTACGTCATCTTGTATCCTTCTATAGTCACTCTACGCCGACACTCTCCAGTACACTACAGCATCGTCAACGAACAATCGCAGATTGCTGCTCGCCCTATTCGTAAGATCATTTAGAAGAGGAGGCAGAGTGCATAGCGTTCAAGGATCTGGAGGGACGTACAGAACTAAGGGGGTAGGGGTCGGATATCCATGCAACATTTGAATGGCAAAGGTTTTTGGGTGTGGAGAACAATAGAGGGGTGCAAGCCTCATGTTCGGCCAGTACGTAGTTTTAGTAGTCTTACTCTGTTGTGGATTTGCTGTTGGATGGTTAGTTGGTGAGGTTTGCCCGCTAGTTGCCGGTAGATGAGTAGTCCAAGGTATTTTAGTACCTTTAATCGGGTAGGACAGTGATAAACGGTGAGGTAGAAGACGGAAGGTTCGGATTGTACGTACTATAATTATTACCTGAGGTTTAGAAGAATGATCTTCAGGAATCATTGGTTACATCAGGCGGTAGACTGAGGGGGGTGGGGTGGATTTGGAGGGACTGTTAGGATTTCTGGAGTGTAGGACAAAGGGCGAAGAAAGGGGTGTCATCTGCATACTAAAGGAAATGGACTGGTGGGTGTTATTGGGGTATAAAAGCGGTGTAGAGAAGATAAAGGAAAGAAGTGTGGAGTCTTGGGGAACGCCTGCAGTTGAATGGAAGATTGTGACAAAGGATGGTCGAAAAGAGAGAAAGGATGCTGTAAGGAAGACATAATTAATTGGAAGTGCGTAGGTATGGAGTTTGATGAGGAGACCAGAATGTCATACATGGTCGTAGACTTTCTGTAGGTAGAGAGAGGAAGATGGCGGAATTACGGGTGTTGAGGCTGATGGGATAAAAGATGGGTGAAGTGCAGGAGCCGGTCATCAGAGGAGAAAGTGTGCCGGAAGATGCACTGGTTAATGGGAAAGACGTGATGTTGGTTCAGGTGCTGACGGATTCGTAACGAGAGGATGGATTCGAAGACCTTGCGGAAGAAGCAGGACGTGTAGCAAGTTTTACCAATTGCTTACTTTTAAGAAAATTAGATACCGGAAACTCTCACTAGCATCTGATAGCACCGATATACTTGACTGCTCTTATTTCAGCAGAACTTCTTATTTCGGACGAATCAGTATGAAAGGTAAGCACTGCCTATCCACCGCTCCTGGGTAGAGGCAGCACCACACGGTGCTGCGAGGTGGCGCTCCGTTACGCTGCGTTTACGCACGCTGCCCCCCTCTGTGGGCCGCGGCGCGAACTAGGTGGCAAGGTCGCAGACGCCGCCGGCGCAGACGCAGCCGCAGCCGCAGCCGCTGGTACCGTTGCCGGCGACCAAGCGACCAGCCTTGAACTCGCCGACGAAAACGAAAGGAGTGGCGGCGACATTTGCCGCTAACATCCCGCAGCAGATGCGTCCGCCGTCTCATTCTGAGAGGTGCGGCACTAGTTCTCATCTTCACCGAACACTCGACGGCAAGTGGCTAGCCGCTGGCTAACGGTGTACAGCGAAAGGCCATCCACGACAAACTTCACCCGCTAGGTGGCTTACGGGGTCTAGTCTTAAAGTTTTAATTATCACTTGACAAATTGGACATGTGATGGTGATTCTGTTAATCCAATTATTATTCATCGGTCAACGTGACCCAAATTACCTAACGACGTACGATATGCGGAGACCTGTCGTTGCAAGCCGGCCGCTGTGACCGAGCGGTTCTAGGCGCTTAAGTCCAGAACAGGGCTGCTGCTACAGTCGCAGGTTCGAATCCTGCCTCGGGTATAGATGTATGTGTTGCCCTTAGATTAGTTAGGTTTAATTAGTTCTAAGTTCTAGGGGACTGATGACCTCAGATATTAAGTCCCATAGTGCTTAGAGACATTTGAACCATTTTTGTCGTTGCAAAGTCTACATGTAGCCTGTTCAGGGAAAGTCCCACCTCAGTGACGTGGACGTTATTCTAGATGTACCTGCCACGCAATGATTTCTCCAACCGAGGAGAGAGGAAGAAGTCACTATTTGCCATGTCAGAAGATGTGCGTTTGTGGCGGGAGGAACAATCTGTGCCCAGCATGTGTGACTGCGTCCTCCGCTGAGTTAGCTAAGGCGTCGACGTGCAGCAAGAACACCACCTTGGATAGCGTGTCACGATCCCTTTACCCACACAGTTTCCCGTAACCTCGTCAGAATTCCTTGGTGTAGCTCCTGTGGCCGATGTGTTCTTTATAGTCAAATGGTTCTAATGGCTCTGAGCACTATGGGACTTAACTTCTGAGGTCATCAGTCCCCTAGAACTTAGAACTAATTAAACCTAACTAACCTAAGGACATCACACACATCTATGCCCGAGGCACGATTCGATCCTCCGACAGTAGCAGTCGCGCGGTTCCAGACTGTAGCGCCTAGAACAGCTCTGCCACTCTGGCCGGCTTGTTCTTTATGGGCAGCAGTATAACCCAATCCCAATTATTTAAGGAAACGAAGTATCATGTATAAAAACTATCAACGTCATACAAAATGAAACGAGCCTGAGAAATGAAATCGCTCTGAGCACTATTCGGACTTAACTTCTAAGGTCATCAGTCCCCTAGAACTTAGAACTACTTAAACCTAACTAACCTAAGGACATCACACACATCCATGTCCGAGGCAGGATTCGAACCTGCGACCGTAGCGGACGCGCGGTTCCAGACTGTAGCGCCTTTAACCGCTCGGGCACCCCGGCCGGCTGAGAAATGCAAACACTGAACAAGTAGTCCCCAATCTTTCCGAGACAAGTACCCCTGAGTGCAATCAGATACTAGATGGTAACCCCTCCCTCCACCACCACCAACAAGATTTCTACCGACGTACACTTTAGGATGAAAAAGAATTTCTTTGAGCGCTTTCAGTTTCAAAATGACGAATGTTAAATAATATTTAATTTTTTGTAAGTGTTTGTTAATACTCGAACTAATGAGTCACTGGGATTATACAGGGCGTTCACGTAAGAGTTTGCAAAAATATAACAGGACGTAGGGAATACGCCACTGAATAATCTGAGGTAGGAAACCTAGGGTCGCTGAAGCCAACTTAAGAAGATATGGAAGTAAACCTGTCTACCACTTTGTCTAGCATTACTGTTTTCAGCTTATTTACAACTAACATGCGTACAAGTTTACAGGCATTGTACTGTTTGTTTATATGTAGATTCTTTATTTCCCGAAAGGAAACGAGGAGGACGAGCCTGATTACCAAGAAGTATTTCCCGGTCGCTGGATTGAAAGGTGAGGTCTATTCCATGGCCTGCGATGTCACCTGACCTGAATACCCTTGATTATTTCCTACGGGGTTACCTAAAGTCATCGGTGTATGAGACCCCAGCGGATGCGGAGATGGAATTAGTTGCCAGACTGTGACGTGATTCGAAACACACCAGGTATATTTGTCAGGGTACGTCAAAATATTGCTCGACGATGCCATACTTGCATTGAGGTTGATGACCGTTTCAGCAAATTTTGTAAGATATAGTACAAAGTCTACGTTCATTGTGTCAGTGATGATAATTATAGTTAACTATAGTTAAAGTAAATAAAGAAATACACAGTACTGTCATGTCCTTAACCTGGCTTCACCGATCCAGGTACGCCACCTCAAATCGTTCAGAGGAGCGTCTTCTATGTCCTATTAAATTTTTGCACACTCTTAGGGAAACACCCAGTAGGTACGACTTCTGTCGAACCACATTTTTATAGAATTGTAGAGCAATTCTCAGTGCATTTGGAATGTTACCCAACTACTTCTCACAAAAGAATGCTGACTATCAGCAGTGAGGTAAATGCTTGTTACAAAACATGCTTCCTCTTCACCACTCCTCTCCCTACCTCTTGCGTCTCAAATTAAAATCTACTGAATTAAAATGTGTACACTTAGACCCAATTTTTTTAGATCACTTGATTGCTGGAATCCTTGCTTCTGAATTGGATTCCAGTGCTTTGTGTCTGATAATAATAATAATAATTGTAGGCCCCATAGCAGTACGGCACCATTAAGTAGTTGCTATTGTGCTGTCAATCAGTTCGTTTACGTTTGCGAAGTGAATAACGAAGCAATTTCTGATCTGCTGTGGGAACTACCCGCAACTCGGGGAAGGCATTTTCATAAGATTTTTAAGCATTTGTGACCTACGTCTCAATTTTACTGTCACAGATGCATCGCCCAAAGCCCAAAGTGTGTGTGCGTATTGGGTGGTTAACGTGAAAAAGATGTTCATACACATGTATCACAATCAGTGACCCCCACAACAATTTGTCATATGTTACAAGTGATTTGGTTCCGTAACCGAAACACAGTTAAATCCATTTTTTTACCCCTCAGAAAATTACGTTTTACCCCTTAGGAGATAATAACCCCCAATTTGGGAACCAATGCACTGGAGGCATCGTAAAGGCAATGCCCAGGGAAGAAGGACTGCTCACTTTAAGAGCACTGAAGGCCCAGATTCGCCGCTAGAAAAACATGGGTGCACACCCACGAGACGATACGCCGACCACGTGCACGGGTCTACCAACCTCTGCACTCAGTCGTGCTGAAAACAGGAAAATGGAGACTTCAAGAGAAGATCAAAGCTGTGTACTACGTTTCCTTACAGCGGAAGGAGAGCGGTGAATAGAAATTCATCGTACAGGTGTACGAAGGACACCGCTTTTCCGTTACGATTTCGACGCTCAGTCGGATCTCTGGGGAAATGGTGGTCATCGTAGTTCGCCGCTCCTTAATAATGAGGGCATCCACCTGCTAGACATGCTGTTGGGAACGCTTAGCGCCTTGCCTTGACCCTTGTACCAGACATGCAGCAACCTTCGTATGCTTGTGCCGTTCTTTATCGAGTTTCCGTGGCCCGCTGCCAGAAAAAGCGTTATGTCCCATTCCTCTTCTTTTGAAGCTCCCGATTATCTGTTTTCAGCACGAAGGCGTGCGGTGACCAATCGACGTCGGCACATGGTCAGTGTATATGCACAATTACCCCTTCATCTTCCCTCACATTGTTCCTCGTTTGAAATAATCTTACGTTCACGTCATTGCCCCTTCAATGCATACACATAACAATCAACAACTATGGCGATGACACACGTTCCTGCGTTTCACATGCTAAATCATTTATCTTGACATCCCAGCTTTATCATTGGATATATTTCCTTACGCTGTCAGTTTAAAATTTCTTCCACCAGTCAGTTCAGACCGGCTACCTCAGTGTCTCACACCAACAAATGGAAATGTTTAGTGTATCAGGAGGCTTGTATTCGTCATTTTAATCACTCTTCATTGTAATTACTAATTCGATTTGCAACAGAAAACAAAGATTGTGTTTCAATTTCTCCTCAAGGACGATTGGAAAACGATGGGGAAGGAAATCAGCTGCCGCTTCTTCAATGACACTACGCCCAAATTTGTCGGAAATCACGGAATACCAAAATTATTACGGTCGGATGGCACTTTGAATTTCTAATTCCCCAAAATATCGTGCAAGTGGATTGTCTTGACCACTAGGGAACCTCGCTCCGTGGTGTACTGTATTGATTGTAGGACATCACTGAAAGACCACGCTCCATAATCAGGCAGGACCGATTCATGAGAAGTGACAGGTGATATGGTCCTGAAGATCATGCCACTTTAGAATGATCGACTTCCAGCCCCTAGTTTTGTGGTTACTGGGTATGACGTACAGTACGACGGGTGGTCGTAAATTTGCATTAATCACGTCGAAAAAATAGTTACGTACTTTTTTTGTTTGTTTTCATGTATATGTATGTAGCTCTTGTACAAATTAAAATCCGTACGTCACAGTATCGTGGCACACCTCTAGAGGAGGGAAAAGTGGGGTATCGTGCGGTATTTTCATTTTCTGCATTTCAAGGGAGACCAACACAGCAAAAACCGATGATGAGTTGACGCAAGTGGCAACAATGTATAAGGCACAGTGGTTCGAGGACACAGACGCTTCCAGTGTGACCGAACTATACTGAATGACGAAGAACTAAGTGGCGGACCATCTCTCTGTCAAGAAAGAGGAATCGCAACGGTAGTACCGAGTAGTAATAGTTAAAGTGCAGCTATTTAAGGAGGCCCAGTGTGGGTGGTAATCATTGTATGGCAAGGAAACTTCGTAGATGTGCTAATGCCTTAATGTGGAACGGATTTGGACTGGAAATAAATCAGTTCCAATTCTGGCCACCAGGTGCCAATATGGCGGCAGCATATCGTCGACATCTCCAGTGCTCATCTCGAGCATATTGTGTAAGCGGCGGTTAATGATAAAGTCAACATTATGCCTATGTCTGATCTTTTCATCGCATGTCGCGTTCTTAATTCATTGTGTGAAAACATTTCTATACGTCTTTGTTGCGTTCACTGCTCCAGGTTTGCACCTACTGGCCATAAGTGAAATTATTTTTTTTTTTTCTGCGTGCATCCATTCTGCATTAGCGCACTAGAAATATTCACCATGTTTCACTACCATACGATAATTACAGCCCACATTGGACATCTGTGGATAGCTGCAGGTTGATTATATTACTAAGGGCGCCGAATCACAATCGAGACGAAAATCGGCAAAATGGAATCACATATGGATCTTTTCAACATCTTACATGACTTTTAAACTAGTTGAAGGTCGCTGTCCACTGGTTTCCGCGAGTGGTCACAACCATTCTTAAGGCTCACCGAACAGAGGCAGCAATGGAAATGTTGCAGTTGTGTCGGGCCACCCGTATAACAACTTTATCAGCCTACTCACCTTGAACGAGTGCTGAGTATATCGCTATGACGTCGAGATAAATGACCAAAGGATGTATTGGAAACATGTGGGTTCACCACCGCTACAGGCGAAGATTCAACCGTCATCGGATTCAGCGAGTCTGCGTGTTTTATCGGAGTGCTACTGTGTGATCCGTATTACGAAACGGCTAACCGGGGGCAAAAGTCCACTTGCAGGTTGCCTATCTGACGGTTTCCAGGGACAACAAAAATTTGATTTTCAATATTTCATACAGTTATTGATCTAATGTAAAAATTGAAAATGCTCTCATAATCTACTTAGTAACATGTATAAAGTTCTGTTAAAGATTTAACACAGTACGCGAAGTATTGCAGTTGGAAACTGGATATGTGCCTGGAGACAGCTGAACTCCCGCTGCGAGTATTATCCTGACTTTACAACAACTTTTTAAGAAACCGTCTTAAATGCGTAGGAAGTTTATTTGCACACTGATGACCAGTTTCGGACGGCTCGTCTGTTATCAGTTCACCCCGAAGAAAAATACATAGTAGATGTTACAAAACATGGTAACAAAGACGTAATAAAATTCCAGTACTATCGGAAAGTCGATAACAATCCTTGATCATAAATCTTGTGTTATAAGGGGCTTTACAACGTGGTATGGTACCACATTTATACGCTTTGTCGCCTATGACGCTGGAGATACAAATACCTTGACTTTTTCATTCATTATTGGAGAATCAGAGTGCTAGGAGATTTGCAGAAAACGTAACGCGTAATTTGAAACCTTAAAGAAACTTGTTATTACTATCATCCACCCTCCCTCAAACTGTTGGAAGGAAAAAATGTTTACCACATACTGCATCTGTCGCTCCCATACAGTGAAACTGTATCGTCAAGCAGCTCGTTTCAGTTTACTATTTCTTTAGTTCTTTTTTCACAATTAATTTTGTAGACACAGTATCCAAAATTACCACTAAACGTACTTGCAAAATTATATCATTCCACGTCGAATATCAAAAAGAAACGAGCCAGAGGCTGTGAAGTGGAGACTGCTGAAGGGATCGTAATGTCACTACTAACTTAAGAAGATGAGATTCCTGTAAGAGCGCTAAGGCCAAAAGCCCGCCGCTAAGGAGATATGGGCACACACCCACGTGAACGGGCAATGACGTGAACGTAAGATTAGCGAGGAAAAATACTAGGGAATGTGATGGGGTAAGGGTGCATATCAGTGGTCAGATTCGTAGGCAACGGAGGCCTTCTCGTCTCATGAAACAATGACTTACAAAAATTTCTGAATGGAATATGAATAAAATGTAGTACACAACTGCAGTTAATGAGGAAAAAATAAAAAAAAACAGCTGTAGAGCTATCGAAATGAAACCTGTTGAAGATAAAAACTGGCTAAAGAGAAGATACAAATAGGTTAAAAAGAAGTGTAAACTTCAGCTATGTATGAAGCTACAAGTAAAGAAAATACTAGTTTACGACAAGATCTACAGTACATAAATTAGGCGAGATTTGTTAATCTAAAAATTACGTATCCAACACCACGTCGTCTGAGAAGTATATCCTGGTGGAACCAGAGGAGGAGGAACTGAAGTAATTAGAAATGGGTCGAGAGCGAACGATTTTAATAAATGGTTGATGGTTAAAAATATGTTATGGATAGGTGGTTAAAACTTAAGTAGCAGCAATTTTAAATAGCTAGAAAAAAGTTCAGCATCAAAGGATGGCATCTATGAGACGTACGAAAATAATATCCTGATACCACAATGAATAATTTCTTCAGATAAAGTCTGTGGTCTTTATCACTCTGTGATTGTATGTCATAGACTATAGATATGAGATACAAAAGAATCAATGACATTTAGTTGCTATTGGTCATTGATTTACATCAATAGGGAAAGCTGGAAATTTGTGCCGGACCAGGATTCGGACCCGGATCTTCCTGCTCACTAGGCTGATTTTCTGACCACAGTCTTTTTTTTTATTTCATTTGGTTCGTCATTGTTCTCGGGATTTGATATAAGCGGACGTCACACGACACCCGTTCAAGTTCATCGTCGAATATTTCACTCTTCCTTTCCACTCTGGGTAGCCAGCCCTGTCACGGATCAGGCTGGTCAACCGTGCCAGCGACCACTAGGCGGTAAGGACATAATCAGCAGAGCAACTGAACGGACTACCCCAGCATGCCTCCCGTCAGACCCAAATTCTCAACTTATCGGCACAATACTGACGTAGTGCCCCTGCCCCTTATCCTCATTTCCCGCGGCGTTTAGCCGATTCCTTAAGAGTTCGAATGTGATGTGCAACTGTACTGAACGGACCATTGGCCAGCCTCACCTAAATTATGCATGTGATAACTGTTCTTACGGACATGACCGAAAGAACACATCACATACATACTGTAGCTATAAACGGTAATCTACAGCGAAGCATCGACTTACGAACCAAGAAGTGCCTTCCAGGATAACCTGCAGAGTAAGGAGCAAACCTCATCACGGATCTCACTGCCAACCTGGAAGCTCTCAGGTACTCCACAGAGCTCGAAGAACGGAGTCCTATTTTCATGCAGTTCACAGTCGGCCACGGAGGTGACAAAACATCATTATATTGTACGAATGACAGCTGTCATGTAGCCGAAGGAACAGGAATAGATAGTACCGTAGCAGAAAGATAATCTTTGTCCCCAAAACGGATCTAGACCAAGAGAACAAAGAATTCTCAAAAAGTAAGGTGCTAACTCCTGCTATGAAAACCATGGTAATACAAACATATGTGGTTCATTCAAACGAAAGCTGGTCAGTGCCTCTACCTTTGCCTTCGTAAGGTGGCATCACGTAACTGCGGGTATGGTAGCGCCATCTGTTAGTAGAGAGACTGACGCGTGCGCACGTTTGATGTTCCATAGTGCCAGTCTGGTTTCACACCGAAGAGAAGATGGTCACAAAAGTTATCGTTCACTGCGGAACACGCAGGGAAGTTAGCAGGAACAACGAGGAGAGATTCGATTTTTGGGGGCGGAGGGAGTTGGATGCCGTGAAATGTATCGACGGATAGAGGCTGTGTACGGTGAGTACAGCCTGAGTCGTTCAAGTGTTGTGGAATGGCGCAAACGCTTCCTTGAAGGGAGCGAGTCACCGGAAGACGATGCTTGTCATCACACCGGAAATGGTTGCGGAAGTGAATGCTTTAGTCTTGGACAGCCGCAGAATCACCGTGGACGAGATCCATCGGTTACTGTGAATTAGCGTGGGCACCGCCCACACCATAGTGCATCAACACTTAAACTTTCGAAAAATCTGTGCGCGGTGGGTAAAAACGACATTGCAGCAGTTTCGGTGGGAAACGCTGGAAAATCCACCGTACAGTCCCGAACTTTCACCGTGTGGCTTTCAAGTGTTTGGACCTCTAAAAGAAGCTATTCGCGGACATCGATTCACAACGGACGTCGAAGCGTGTGACTGGGTCCAGGCCTGGATCCGACAGCAGCCTACTAGCTTCTCCAAGGATGGAACTGACCGCCTTGTGTCGCAATGGGGTAAATGTGCCAGCAGTTTTGGAGACTATTTTTGAGTCTGTGTACTGTGCATAACTACATTTTGAGTAAATAGAATCGTTACCACAACGTAACGCTAGTGACCGGCATTAGACTTCTTTATATACAGTGTTACATTTACACTTACACAATCATGATTTCGGCTTCAAAGCGCCATTATCAAGGGTCTTTGACATTCAGTCAAGATGGTGTACACTGTAATGAACCAAAGCAGTAGGCTCTGCCAGAAATATCGACTCTTGGAACATGTGTCTAACAGTGAATTTTAATACGACACTATGCCATACCAAGCAATTTATAACACTTAAAACACTTGATAATGGCACTTTGAAGCCGAAATCATGATTGTGTAAGTCTAAATGTAACACTGTAAATAAACAAAAGTCTAATGGCGGTACTGACTTTAAGGAAATATATTATGACTGTGGGCACGCATTATGAAAAAATTACTAGCGACCGGGTTTCATTTGAATGCCCCTTATAAATGCAGTTTATTCGATGCCCGGCACGACTTCCTCTCGTGTGCCAACTTCGTCTCTGAGTAGCACTCACACCGAACGTCCCCGTGTTTCTGTTGGACATATCCCAATCCAGGTCTTACAATCTCGTTTTTACCCTCTGGAGCCGCATCTAGTAACATGAAAGTTGTTCAGAAATGGTTCAAATGGCTCTGAGCACTATGAGAATTAACATCTGGGGTCATCAGTCGCCTAGACTTAGAACTACTTAAACCTAACTAACCTAAGGACATCACACACATCCATGCCCGGGGCAGGATTCGAACCTGCGACCGTAGCAGCAGCGCGGTTCCGGGCTGAAGCGCCTAGAACCGCTCGGCCACTATAGCTGGCAAAGTTATTCTCTGACATCATGTCTACACTGCTTGACAATTCCTAAGAACTGACACTTGCTAAGGAACAACTTTCATTTGCTACGGAACAACTGACAATTGTTAAGTAACATCCGACTAGTGACAGTAAAAGGAAATGAATGGGACTGGACGTGTTAAGTGCAGTGAACCCCGTACACGAGCACTTTGTGTGCATTCGAAAGGTCCTGCAGTACAGTATTTAACAAGGGCTGTTTTGGAGCCTATTTGTGTGACATTGCGTACGGCACGACAAGTCCGCAAGAGATCATTTGAGTGCTTACGGTTGTGGAAAAGCAGTTGGATGGCTCGGAGCCAGTCAAACTAATACAATTGTAGCCAAAAGCGTCCTCTCGCGATTACGGAAGGGCGCTGAAGGGGAAATGCTATGACGAAGCATGACGGTGGTCTTAGATGGACCACCACACCACAAGACGATCGATGCGTAGCCCTAGTGGCGATGAGCAACAGACATATCACTCTTAGCCATATCATGCAGACTTCGCAACCGCTACTTGTACACCTATCTCTGCGGAACTATTTCGCGGCGAGCGATGAGGTTGATCTGTACGCTCGGAATCCCGTTAAATGCACCTCACTTGAACCTCGCCATCGTTGAGAAAGTGTTCGTTAGTGTAGGGAGCCTGCTGGTTGGGGGGCAGCAGCAATGGTCCAGAGCGATGTTCTTCGACAAATCCCGCTTCTGTGTGGCACGTGATTAAGGCTACCAGTTAGCGTGGAGAGAGAGGGCAACCACGTTGCAGACCACAGGATGTTCATGAACGTCATTGGCATGGCCTAGGCGTTTGGTGTGGGCAGGCGTTATGCACAATGGCCGAACACTGCTGCATATCATCGCGCAAGCTTCCGTTACAGAAGTGCTGTATTGCAGGAAGATTATTCTGGATCATGCCAGTCTTTTTATGGGTGCTGTTGGTCCCTATTCTCTGTTTAGGGACAACAATGCTCGCTCACACAGAACGGCACGTGTGTCGGACACATTGGAAAGTGAAGATACTGAAGGTATGATATGGGCTGCTTACTCCTTGCCGGCCGGGGTGGCCGAGCGGTTCTAGGCGCTTGAGTCTGGAACCGCGCGACCGCTACGGTCGCAGGTTCGAATCCTGCCTCGGGCATGGATGTGTGTGATGGCCTTAGGTTAGTTAGGTTTAAGTAGATCTAAGTTCTAAGGGACTGATGAACTCACGAGTTAAGTCCCATAGTGCTCAGAGCCATTTTTTTGAAGGCCATTGTTTGATACTAGTAGACTTCCTTCGGCCAGGAAAATCGTGTTTGCCCTTTTTAGCCCTCTTTTTATGTCTGCCTTGCTTCGTCCGTCATACGTTATTCTTTCGCCAAGGGGACGGAAACGCTTCACTTAGTCTACTTCCCGTTCCCCAAGTTTGTTGTTCATCGTATCACTAATCACATTCCTGCTAGTTTACTGCCGGTCCATGGTCTGTGTTCAGTAGACAGTTCATTTCGTTCAGTATGTCTTCTAATTCTTTCTCGCTTCCATGAGGATAACAATGTCATCAGCGAGTCTTGTCGGTGATAGTCTTTCACCCTGAATTTTAATGACACTCTTGAATCCATCTATTAGTTCCGTTATTGTTTCTTCGATGTACAGATTGAACAGCAGGGGTGAAAATTATCCGGGAACATTGTTCTTGTTCTTGCATTCTAAATGTCCCTTTTGTTCTTATACGTGTTGTATATTTCCCGTCTTTGCTTGCTGCTTAAACTTTCTTTGAATATCTTACTCCATTTTACAATGCTGTGCAAATTTGGTAATCACACTAGATCAACTTAAATTTCAACATGTGCGATTCCGCAAGGCTGTCAATCGCATCCATGTGGCTTGTTCCCTTACTGTGTATGCTGTAAGAGAATTTTTAACATCTTTTCATTTGGTGTCCACGAAGGTACCCACACGAAAAGTGGCTATTGTGGCTGCTCACAGTCAACGATCGCTTACCAACTAACACTAAAGACAACTTAAAGACGAAAGCCTTAACACTGCATTGCTTACACGCTTACATTGGTTTCTAACTGAGAAATAACTAACTTTATTTAAAATCAAGGTGACGGACAGATTTGAAATCAAAGTTATTTACCCATTTTATGCTGTGGTACATGTTATGGCGTTAAGTTACTTGTAATAGTTTAATATAACATTATGTGAAACATATATTTCATAAGTGTATTTTTGTTCCATTTCTAGCCGACACAGCATTCCAACGGCAGAACCATCGCTGCAGCAGATGTAGACGTTGAGCGGGCCACCTCCACAACTTGCGTGGAAGCCAGGCATCGCAAGAGGATCTCGCCATTTAGTGTTTCAGAACTGTTCCTCTACTGTAAATAATAAAAAAAACACGAAAATAAAGTAATTGAATAACTAAAATTCATCATGCAGTATTTTATACTGAAAAGAGTCTTGTGTAGTCCTTATGGAGAACACACGAATGAAATCACATGTCGTTGTACATAATGTCTGTATTGGTGATACCAGCATATTATAATAAAATGAGAATATTCTGATCCAATAACAATCAGTTATATAAAAAAAATTTCAGTAATATTTTTAAAGAATATATAATTTTGCTTGCTTAAAGGAAAAGTTAAAATAAAATGAGGGAAAATCAATATCCAACTGACGCTCAAGATATGCAAAGAATATCTCTGAGAAATTACGGGAACACATTTTATGCGAATAAAGGGTCATTTCTGTGATAACTACATCGAATTCAAAGGAATCTTCTTTATTGTTTCAACGATAAACAAACATGACAGAATACCAAGTGAAGAAAATTGATTCGGAGTACGCACTGCTGGAATGTTATGTCGCGAGTCGTATCACAGTTACTGAACAAAACCTGTCCGCAAACTGTAGATGTGTATCTACCAGCAAGTGTGATAGCGTCAGTTCAGATGCACCATTATTTAGCCAGAAATGAATGAAAAGGTGGTAGAACGAAGTTCCTTAATTATCAATCACTAGGTGTACAATTCACCCGTGGTCTAGGCTCATCTTATTTGCTTACTAATCAAAACGTCCTTGAACCTAGGCTCGAAACCCACCACCGCTTAAATTTTGATTGACAATCAGCACTAGTGGCCGAAGACTTCCTGCATAAGAAATCACCCTCATTCTGCCAACGGAATTGTCAAAGAGGGCGGAGGAGCATTTAAAGGTTCAGAGCACCGTCTTGCCCATGCGATGGCAAATTGCACTTAAAGGCGGACGAATCAGCAATGATCAAACGGCATGAGGAAGCTGAAGGCACTAAAATCCACTGCATTAAAGACACATAGCGTATCATGTGACCGATAATTGAGAAAGTGCCTTGAAGATCTCTCCAGTGGCAAAAAATTCTGGTCTCCGGAAACGGACTGCCAAGGAGGAGGTGACCATGTGAAAAAGATTGAATAATCAACGCAAGAATAACGTTCCATTAGTCAGGAGTTTCATCGTAGTAGGTAAGATAGAAATCTGAAAAGGGAAATGCAAAGGCTCGATCTAGATACAGTAGGGTGAGTGCAATGCTCGTTAACTCACAAGGGGTCAATGAACTGAAATAGAAAGATCACAAGGATTACATGTCAGGTGAGTATAGGGTAATATTAATAGAAGCAGAAAATGGTATAATGGATGATTCGTTATCAATAGGAAGGTGGGCCAGAGAGTGTATTACTGTGAACAGTTCAGTGATAGGATTGCTCTTACCAAATTCGACAGCAAATCAACACCGAAAACGATACTTCAGGTACTCATGCCGACGTTGCGAGCTGATGATGAAGAAAAAGTATATGAGAATACTGAAAGCGCTACACATTAAGTGTAAGAGGATGAAAATCTTATAGTCGTGGGGCACTGGACTGCAGTTGTAGATGAAGGAGTAGATGGAAAATTTACGGGGGAGAATGGACTTGGGACAGAGAGAGAGGAGGGACTAATTGAGTCCTGTAATACTCTGTTCAAGAATCACGAGAGGAGAAAGTGTACTTGAAAAAGGCTTGGTGATACGGGAACATTACGTCGTGGTCAGGCACAGATTCCGAAACCTGATACTGAATTGTAAGTTTACCCAGATGCAGATATAGGCTCAGATCACAGTTAGTAGTGATGAAGAGTAGGATGAAGTTTAAGAGATTAATCAGGAAGAATCAGTACATTAAAATGTGCGATCTGGAAGTACTAAGAAATGACAAAATACGGTTGAAGTTCTCTAAGGCTTTAAATATCGCATTAAGGAGTAGCTCAGCAGGTAGCACAGTTGAAGAGAAATGAACGTCTCTAAAAAGAGTAATAACAGAAGTTGGACAGAAAAACATAGGTGCTAAAAAGGAAACTGCGAGGAAACCAATGGTAACGTAAGAAATTCTTCACTTGATGGATGAAAGAGGGAAGTAGAAAAATGTTCAGGGAAATTCAGGAATTCAGGAATGCTAGTTGCTGAGGAATTAAATTAATAGGAAACGCAGGAAAGCTAAGACGAAATGGTTGCACGAAAAATGTGAAGAAATCTAAAAAGAAATTATTATCAGAAGGGCGGACTCAACATACAGCAAAGTCGAAATAAACTTCGGTGAAATTAAAAGCAAGGGTAGTGACAGTAAGAGTGCAACGGGAATTCCTCTGTAAATGGTAAAAGAGAGAGCGGACAGGTGGAGAGAGTACATTGAAGACCTCTATGAGGAGGCAGATAGAAGAAGAAACAGGAGTCGATTTAGAAGAGATAGGGTATCTAGTATTATAATCCGAATTTAAGTCAAATAAGTCAGAAGGCTTAGATAACAATCCATCAGAATTACTCAAAACATTGGGGGGACGTTGCAACAAAACAAAAATTGTTCAAATGGCTCTGAGCACTATGAGACTTAACTTCTGAGGTCATCAGTCCTCTAGAACTTAGAACTTCTTAAACCTAACTAACCTAAGGACATCACACACATCCATGCCCGAGGCAGGATTCGAATCTGCGAACGTAGCGGTCGCGCTGTTCCAGACTGTAGCGCTCAGAAGCGCTCGGCTACACTGGCCGGCGCAACAAAACAACTCTTCGCATTGGTGAGTAGAATGTATGAATCTGAAGATATAACATCGGACATTTGGAAAAATATCATCCACAAAATTCGAAGACTGCAGGAGATGACAAGTGAAAGAACTATCGCACAATGAGCTTAACAGCACATGCATCCAATTACTGATAAGAATAATATACAGAAGAATGGAAAAGAAACCTGAGGATGAGTTAGGTGTCGGTCAGCTTTGCCTTAGGGAAGGTAAAGGCACCAGAGAGGAGATTCTGGCTTTGTGGTTGACAATGGAGCAAGACTAAAGAAAAATCAAGACAAGTTCATAGGATTTGTTGACCTGGAAAAAGCGTTCGACAACGTAAAATGGTGTAAGAATTTCTAATTTCTGAGAAAAATGGGGGTAATCAAAAGGCAGAAACGGGTAATATACAATATGTACAAAAATTAAGAAGGAATAATAAGAATGGACGAAGTGCTTTCATTAAAAAGTTTAAAGACAGTGATGTAGTCTCCCACCCATACTGTTCAATCTGTACATCGAAGAGTCAATGATAGAAATAAAAGAAAGGTTCAAGAGTGGAATCAAAATTCAAGGTGAATGGAAAGCAGTGACATGAATCGCTGAGGACATTGCTATCCTGAGTGAAAGTGAAGAAGAATTACACGATCTGCTGAATGGAATGAACAATCTATTGAGTACAGAATATGGACTGAGAGTAAATGGAAATGAGAACAGCGAAGAACTCAACATCAAGGTTGGTGGTACCGAAGTAAACATAATTAATGAGTTCTACTACCTAGGCAGCAAAACAACCAATGGCGGAATGAACAAGGAGGTCATCAAAAGTAGACTAGCATTGACAAAACGGGCTTCCTGGCCAAGAGAAGTATTCTCGTGACAAACAAGGCCTTAATTGAAGAAGAGATTTCTGGGAATTTACGTTTGTAGCACAGAATTGTGTGGTAGTGAAACGTTGACTGAGGGAAAACCGGGAGAGAAGAGAATGGATGAAGTTGAGATGTGGTGCTTCAGACGAGCTTCGAAACTTACGTGGACTGTTAAGTAATGAGGAGGATCTCCGCACACTCTAAGAGGAAAGGAATTGTGGAAAATACTGACAAGGAGAAGGAACAGGATGATACGAGGTTTGTTAAGACGCAGCTGTAGAGGTCAACAACTGTAGAGGAAGGTTCAAATGGCTCAAATGGCTCTGAGCACTATGGGACTTAATATCTTTGGTCATCAGTCCCCCAGAACTTTTTTTTTTTTTTTTTTGGTTATCTGTCTACTGACCGGTTTGATGCGGCCCGCCACGAATTCCTTTCCTGTGCTAACCTCTTCATCTCAGAGTAGCACTTGCAACCTACGTCCACAATTATTTGCTTGACGTATTCCAGTCTCTGTCTTCCTCTACAGTTTTTGCCCTCTACAGCTCCCTCTAGTACCATGGAAGTCATTCCCTCATGCCTTAGCAGATGTCCTATCATCCTGTCCCTTCTCCTTATCAGTATTTTCCACATATTCCTTTCCTCTCCGATTCTGCGTAGAACCTCCTCATTCCTTACCTTATCAGTCCACCTAATTTTCAACATTCGTTTATAGCACCACATCTCAAATGCTTCAATTCTCTTTTGTTCCGGTCCATGTTTCACTACCATACAATGCTGTACTCCAGGCGTACATCCTCAGAAATTTCTTCCTCAAATTAAGGCCGGTATTTGATATTAGTAGACTTCTCTTGGCCAGAAATGCCTCTTTTGCCATAGCGAGTCTGCTTTTGATGTCCTCCTTGCTCCGTCCGTCATTGGTTATTTTACTGCCTAGGTAGCAGAATTCCTTAACTTCATTGACTTCGTGACCATCAATCCTGATGTTAAGTTTCTCGCTGTTCTCATTTCTACTACTTCTCATTACCTTCGTCTTTCTCCGATTTACTCTCAAACCACACTGTGTACTCATTAGACTATTCATTCCGTTCAGCAGATCATTTAATTCTTCTTCACTTTCACTCAGGATAGCAATGTCATCAGCGAATCGTATCCTTTTTATCCTTTCACCTTGTATTTTAATTCCACTCCAGTACCTTTCTTTTATTTCCATCATTGCTTCCTCGATGTACAGATTGAAGAGTAGGGGCGAAAGACTACAGCCTTGTCTTACACCCGTCTTAATACGAGCACTTCGTTCTTGATCGTCCACTCTTATTATTCCCTCTTGGTTGTTGTACATCTTGTATATGACCCGTCTCTCCCTATAGCTTACCCCTACTTTTTTCAGAATCTCGAACAGCTTGCACCATTTTATATTGTCGAACGCTTTTTCCAGGTCGACAAATCCTATGAAACTGTCTTGATTTTTCTTTAGCCTTGCTTCCATTATTATCCGTAACGTCAGAATTGCCTCTCTCGTCCCTTTACTTTTCCTAAAGCCAAACTGATCGACACCTAGCGCATTCTCAATTTTCTTTTCCATTCTTCTGTATATTATTCTTGTAAGCAGCTTCGATGCATAAGCTGTTAAGCTGATTGTGCGATAATTCTCGCACTTGTCAGCTCTTGCCGTCTTCGGAATTGTGTGGATGATGCTTTTCCGAAAGTCAGATGGTATGTCGCCAGACTCATATATTCTACACACCAACGTGAATAGTCGTTTTGTTGCCACTTCCCCCAATGATTTTAGAAATTCTGATGGAATGTTACCTATCCCTTCTGCCTTATTTGACCGTAAGTCCTCCAAAGCTCTTTTAAATTCCGATTCTAATACTGGATCCCCTATCTCTTCTAAATCGACTCCTGTTTCTTCTTCTATCACATCAGACAAATCTTCACCCTCATAGAGGCTTTCAATGTATTCTTTCCACCTATCTGCTCTCTCGTCTGCATTTAACAGTGGAATTCCCGTTGCACTTTTAATATTACCACCGTTGCTTATAATGTCACGAAAGGTTGTTTTGACTTTCCTGTATGCTGAGACTGTCCTTCCGACAATAATATCTTTTTCGATGTCTTCACATTTTTCCTGCAGCCATTTCGTCTTAGCTTCCCTGCACTTCCTATTTATTTCATTCCTCAGCGACTTGTATTTCTGTATTCCTGATTTTCCTGGAACATGTTTGTACTTCCTCCTTTCTTTAATCAATTGAAGTATTTCTTCTGTTACCCATGATTTCTTCGCAGCTACCTTCTTTGTACGTATGTTTTCCTTCCCAACTTCTGTGATGGCCCTTTTTAGAGATGTCCATTCCTCTTCAACTGTACTGCCTACTGCGCTATTCCTTATTGCTGTATCTATAGCGTTAGAGAACTTCAAACGTATCTCGTCATTCCTTAGTACTTCCGTATCCCATTTCTTTGCGTATTGATTCTTGCTGACTAATGTCTTGAACTTCAGCCTACTCTTCATCACTACTATATTGTGATCTGAGTCTATATCTGCACGTGGGTACACCTTACAATCCAGTATCTGATTTCGGAATCTCTGTCTGACCATCATTTAATCTAATTGAAATCTTCCCGTATCTCCCGGCCTTTTCCAAGTATACCTCCTCCTCTTGTGATTCTTGAACAGGGTATTCGCTATTACTAGCTGAAACTTGTTACAGAACTCAATTAGTCTTTCTCCTCTTTCATTCCTTGTCCCAAGCCCATATTCTCCTGTATCCTTTTCTTCTACTCCATCCCCTACAACTGCATTCCAGTCGCCCATGACTATTAGATTTTCGTTCCCCTTTACATACTGCATTACCCTTTCAATATCCTCATACACTTTGTCTATCTGTTCATCTTCAGCTTGCGACGTCGGCATGTATACCTGAACTAACGTTGTCGGTGTTGGTCTGCTGTCGATTCTGATTAGAACAACCCGGTCGTTGAATTGTTCACAGTAACACACTCTCTGCCCTACATTCCTATTCATAACGAATCCTACACCTGTTATACCATTTTCTGCTGCTGTTGATATTACCCGATACTCATCTGACCAGAAATCCTTGTCTTCCTTCCACTTCACTTCACTGACCCCTACTATTTCTAGATTGAGCCTTTGTATTTCGCTTTTCAGATTTTCTAGTTTCCCTACCATGTTCAAGCGTCTGGCATTCCACGCCCCGACTCGTAGAACGTTATCCCTTCGTTGATTATTCAATCTAGAGCTAAGAACTACTTAAACCTAACTAACCTAAGGACATCAAACACTTCCATACCCAAGGCAGGATTCGAACCTGCGACCGTAGCAGTCCCGCGGTTCCGGATTGCAGCGCCTAGAACCGCACGGCTACCGCGGCCGGCGTAGAGGAAGGCAGATATAGGAATACATGTAGCGAATAATCGAGGACTTTGGTTACATGTGCTACTGTGAGACGAAGAGGTTGGCACAGTGAGGAATTCGTGGCAGGCCACCTCAAACCAGTCGGCTATCCCTGGTGTGCTGTTCCATGTTATCTGCGGACTTCATCATTACTCTTTACGTCGTTGCTTACAGCACAAACATAACACTGGTCATCCTCACGACACAGACATTCATTACAATAGCTATTTGTTCCAGTTGCGAACCACAAACTCTATAAACTTGAAGAAAGACGACGTTCCACCTAATTTTATTTCAAGGCACTACTTTTATGAACAACAACTTGTTGTAAGCGGTCGTCATTCTCCAGTGCATTTACAATTGGTCTCCATATAAAATCTTAGCGATATCTGTTTTGCAAGGATGAAGTATCCACATACGTTACAGATGCTCTGTAGAACGAGCAACTTTCTAAACTAGCAGTTCTTAATAATGCCGTTTTAAAAATTCTTCAATTTTCTTAATAGCTTGGTGGAAGGCATTGGGAAACAACCTTCCCTAGCACTTTGCCAAATGACATTTTTCCAATACAGTTTAACAAAAATATTAGAACACAACTAAAATAGAATGAAAAGATAAATAAAGTTACCAAGAACACGAAAGAAAGTATTGCTAAGGGGGCCGAGGCGGTTGTGTATCGTTACTTGTCTCCACACAGAGCACCGAATTCATAGAGTTGATCTTACCTTCTAGAGCACTGTTTCAAAAATTGCAATGTGCTATGCCTAATACTGAACTATTTCATGTAGGTCCTTGGCTTGTCAACTATCGCGTGCAGTGAGGTGACGAAAGTCGTGGAACAGCGAAGTGCAAATGTACAGATGGCGGTAGTATCGCTTACACGAAGTATGAAAAGGTGAAGCTGTCATTTGTACTCCGGCGATACATATAAAAGGGTTTCCGCCCTCATTATGGCCACACGACAGGAATTAACAGACTGTGAGCGCGAAATGGTAGATAGTTGGAGCTAGATGCGTGGGAAATTCCTTTATGGAAATCGTGAGGAATTTAATTTTCCGAGATCCACACTGTGGTTTCGATAGCTACGATGCCACAACGTAGGTGCGCTGTGCTAGGTCGGCACTACGACAGACACCGACGACAGCGCACTCTAGCCGGAGCGGGAGAGCTCTACGAGCTCCACTCCAGATTCTGCCTATTTCATTGAGAGCAGACGGCCTGGAAACATCGCTTCAACCTCAGCTTGCTATTGAGACTATGTACTACGACGGGTCTAAGGCTTCGCACCTCAGTGCTAAGTTATGTATTCAGTTAATATTGTGATATAGTAAAAACCATTTCTAAGAGCAGTACCGAGAGATTTTCACATTTTCCCGCTCCTACTCATTTCCTACATTCGGCCTACCGTTCAGTTTACAGGAGCAGACCCACGCGCCGCCTTCCAGGCGGGATACAAAAGTTGGCGACTAGGCTATTCTTCTCCTATAATTTCCTTTTTTGCTCGGTACTGCTTTAACATTTTTGTGATATCCCCGTGTGACCGTGTGGGTGTATGACTGCTTCCACCAGCCGCTATAAGACTTCAATTTGTATAAACCATGGCTACGCCACAGGAACAGGCTTCGCTGTTTAGGTCGACTGATCCTACGATTGTGTCTTGATTTTTCTTCTGTCTTGCTTCCGTTATCAATTGGCTCTCTGGCGTCTTTACCTTTCCTAAAGACAAACTGATAGTCATCTGGCACATCGTCAATTTTATTTTCCAGTCTTCTGTATATCATTCTTGACAGCAACTTGGATGCTTGGGCTGTTAAACTGATTGTGCGATAATTTGCGCACTTGTCAGCTCTTGCAGTCTTCAGAATTGTGTGGATGATATTTTTCCTAAAGTCAGATGGTATGACGCCAGTCTTATACATTCCATACAGTAACGGGGATAGTCCTTTTGTTACCACTCCCCCAACGATTTTAGAAATTCTGATGGAGTGTCATCTATTCCTTCTGCCTTATTTCACCGTAGCTCCTCCATAGCTCTCTTAAAATCCTAATATTGGATACCCTAGCTCTTCTAATTCGACTCCTGTTTCTCCTTCTATCACATCAGACAAAACTTCCCCCTCACAGATGTCTTCAATGTACTGTTTCCACCCATCCTCGCCGGCCGAAGTGGCCGTGCGGTTAAAGGCGCTGCAGTCTGGAACCGCAAGACCGCTACGGTCGCAGGTTCGAATCCTGCCTCGGGCATGGATGTTTGTGATGTCCTTAGGTTAGTTAGGTTTAACTAGTTCTAAGTTCTAGGAGACTAATAACCTCAGCAGTTGAGTCCCACAGTGCTCAGAGCCATTTGAACCATTTTGAACCACCCATCCTCTCTCTATTTTGCATTTAGCAGTGGAATTACCGTTGCATTCTTCATGTTACCACCCTTAGTTTTAATTCATGGAAGTTTATTTTTTCTTTCCTATATGATGAGTCTGTCATTCCTTTTTCGAATTCTTCATTTTTTTCATGCAAGCATTTCGTCTTAGCTTCCCAGCAGTTCTTGATTATTTCGTTCCTCAGCGACATTTATTTCTGAATTCCTGAATTTCCCTAAACATTTTTGCCATTCTTTCATCGAGCTGCTGAAGCATTTCTTCTGTTACCCATGGTTTCCTACCTGTTACCTTCTTTCTGCCTGTGTTTTCCTATCCAACTCCCTTTTCAGGGATATCCGTTCCTCTTCAACTGTACTGCCTACTGCGTTATTGCTTATTTCTTTATCTATAGCCTTAGAGAATTTCAAGAGTGTCTTGTCTTTCCTTAGTACTTTCGCATCCCACTTCTTTGCGTATTGAATCTTCCTGACTAATTTCTTGAACTTCAGCCTACTGTTCATCTCTACTAAATTGTGATCTGAGTCTACATCTGCTCACGGATTCGCCTTACTATCCAGTATCTGATTTCGGAATCTCAGCCGGACCATGATGTAACTAACTGAAATTTTCCAGTACCACTCGATCTTTTCCTAGTATACCTGCTCCTCCTTGGTATTACTAACTGAAATTTATTACAGAACTCAATTTGTCTTTCTCCTCCGTCATTCCTTGACCAAGGGCATAAAATTTATTACAGAACTCAATTTGTCTTTCTCCTCATTCCTTGCCCAAGCGGATGTTCTCCTACAACCTCTTCTTCTACTCCTTCCCCTACAACTGCAATCCAGCCTTCCGTGACTATTAGATTTTTATCTCCATTTGCGTATCCTCATATACTTCTTGTATCTCTTGCTCTTCAGCTTGTGACGTCGGCATGTATGCCTGGACTATCGATGTCGGTGATGGTTTGGTGCCGATTTTGTTTAAGAGCAACCCTACCACTGAACTGCTCACAGTAACACACTCTCTGCCCTATCTTCCTATTCATCACGAATCCTACTCGAGGTATATACTTTTCTGCTGTTGTTGATATTAGCCTACACTCACCTGACCAGAAATCCTTGTCATCTTTCTATTTCACTTTACTGACTCCTACTATATCCGGATTGAGAGTTTGCATTCTCATTCAGATTTTCTAGCTTTCCAGCTACGTTCATGCTTCTGACATTCCACGCCCCCACTGATAGAATGATATCTTTTCGTTGGTTATTCAATCTTTTTCTCATGATCACCTCCCCGCTGGCAGTTCCCTCCAGGAGATCCGAATGGGGGACTTTTACGGACTCTTTTGCCAATGGAGAGATCATCACGACACTTTCCAATTACAGGCCACATGCTTCTTTATTTCAGTGGTTTCCATTGACTTCTTCATCCTCATGCCATTGATCATTGATGATTCTCCCCCCTGGGGGGAGTTTCCCACGCCAGGGGAAAGAGAGTGCCTTGAATCTCTGTCCGGTCCTCCGCCCTCTTTGACAATGCCGTTGGCGGGATGAGAGTGAGCTGGTAGTCTTCGGCCACTAATGCTGATTATTAATCGAAATTTAAGTGGTGTCGGGTTTCGAACCTTGGACGTTTTGATTGCTAATAAAAGACGCTACTTCTAGACTTGCATTTATGTGCAGTAGCCTAACAGCCAAGACAGGAGACACAAGGATTTATTTCTGGAACAAAAGTTTTTGACGTCAGAGAATAGAACCATATTTTATGGGAGATGCGTCTTTGATTCAGTCATCCTTTATCAAAGCAAGGAACATAATATAACCAGATAGTAAAGAACAGCGTGGTACAACGTAGTCAATAACATCATCAGCACTAATGAGCGTCTCTTTGCCATCGGTTTAAGTGATACTAACCTCTGCAGCAAATGCAACCTCGTTGATAGTGTGCCTCATCGTTACACATGTGGAGATCGGATTATCAACTGGAGGTGGACCAGGGAGAAAATTGCTCAAATAACAAGAACTTCAGCAAACAATGTACCGACCAACATTTTCTTCAGACCAGAGGAAAGTTACTAGCCTCAGGCAAAAAATAATGCAGTGATTTGGTTAATGGGCAAATATACATGTTATGTTTTTAATAATATTGGTAGCGATGAACATATTGAATACAAGATGTATATGGAAAATGAATTCGAGCAAATACTTAAATATCAGAATCACAATAAGAAATATGGTAACATGCTCCGAACTGTCTTCAACGGAATGGGTATAGGTTAGGAACTGGATTCCTAGTAGAGAGGGATGGTTTGGGTCACGTTCCCGACCCTAACCTCACCTGCAAGTCACTCATGAAAAATAAATCAGTAGTACAGCAGATACAAGAATATGGCGACAAACATCTGGTGTCTGATATAAAGGAAGATCTTGAACTCCCTATGGATGCGTGTAGAAGGCTGGAACTGACAAAAATAACAAGGCAATGAAAGATTTTGCGATGTCGCTGTTCGGGACTGCTCTTCTGTCCACGTAATTTACCCTGGAAGTAACACACATCAAGGATTTACTGAATGATTAATTTGGGTATGGGAAATGGTGATGACGAACCTCAGGCTGCAGAAAAAGAAAATGTGCATGTTGAACTGCCACCAGTTGAAGGTGACAGCGAAGGTGCTAAACTGTGCAACTGCTAAAGACTCATTCATTGAATGCTGAAATTTATGACTGTAATTATCTGCCACCTTATTTATGTCATTTCATTGTCGCCATTTTTGTTACTGTTTATGTGGAATAAAAAAAAAAAGAGGCACCATGTCACTGACTGCGCGGCCCCTCCCGTCGGGGGTTCGAGTCCTCCCTAGGGCATGGGTGTGTATGTTGTTCTTAGCATACGTTAGTTTAAGTAGTGTGTCAGTCTAGGGACCGATGACCTCAGCGGTTTGGTCGCTTAGAAATTCACACACATTTAAAAAATTTTTGAAAATGAGCACAACACACTTTTGTAGCGTAAACTTGTAAGCTCGTTGACATAATGCTCTCGAGAAATTGGGTGAATACATCATTTTGGAAACAGCCTTGTACAGCCAAGCCAAGTCGCGACATCCTGAACGCTTTAAACATGTGTATTCTACGCAGCCCCGAATTTCATATTTATCGCCAATAAACACAGAAACTGAGAAAGTACTACGAATTTTAAAGCAAATTTGATACGATAGTGGTTTTCATTCAAACATAGTAGAACGTATGTATAACAAACTGAAATATAAAAGCGGAGACGTAACAAATGAAAGAAGTAACAGCAATATGAAATATATTAGTTCAAAACATAAAAATGATGGTATATTTTCAAATATAATTTTTAATTCTGCGTTTAAGTTAAATAAAATTTAAAAGTTATGTCTTCGATGTGACATAAAAATTGCAAATAAGTTTTATCAGTTCCGATGTGTGCGGTTTTCCATAGGATAGTATTGTGAAAAGTAAAATGGGAGGCAGTTTCTCGACACATTGCAAGTAATATACTCGTAGATAGGCTAAAAAGCTTGGGAACTGGAAAGCATCGACAAAAATCTGAGAAAAGAATCGATAAATATCTGAAAATATTGTGCAGCGCTAACGTAGAGCATTATCTGAACACAATGGACGAGCTACAACTTTGTACAGCAAAGAGGAAGGAACCGGATAAATTAGTAAATGGACGATATGAACTCGTTATTTGCTAGATTTCGACATGAGCGATAACCACCTGCTCTAGAAAGCTCAATCCATGCCTGATGGGCCGACGGTCCTGTCCTGCTGCTGATGCCTGCGACACTCGACGACGCAGACAATGTGTAACGGACTTCGACCAATTCTCCGTTCTAGTTTACAGTTCCTTTTTAAATGTCACGAGATAAAGAAAACCGCAACAGTTGCTTTTATAATATTTATATTGTAAAAAGAAATACGAATCATATAACAAATTCTTGATAGAACGTTTCCACTTCTCATTTTAACGAGCTAGGATAACGCACGTAATGCTTTTGCATCCCTTTTGTAACCACCACCAGATGTCGATAGTGAAAGAATTTTTACTTTATTTTTCTTTATCTTTTCTACTATATAAAATGTAGCAGAATATTTTTATGTTAGTGACAGTACAGGGCCTTCTTGCGCGGCAATAACGTACGAATATTTTTATTATCTCTTTATTTTAATATATGTAGCTTTTATTTTTGTTTTTAATTCTGAAGATGGCCGTTTGAGATCGTCCAAACAGGTAATGTGTGATGACATTTGTGTTTGTGTCGGAAAAAAAAACATTATGATAGGGATATAAATTCCGTAGCTGGAAAGGAAGATTGAGGTTTGACGCAGCGTTGGTTATGAAGTCGTTAAAGACAACGCTGAAGCTCGTAACGGCCACAATTGGTGCAAGAAATATGCCTTGGTTTTTCAAACCAGTTCAGCAGCAGACTCAACTGTTTCAGAGAAACAATGAAAACTCTAAACTGTATTTTCGTACCAGTTGGAGATTGGCTTGCAGATGCGGTACCTTTCCTTGATGCGGCTGGATGTATTAAGTAGCGCCTCGATACACTGCTGTAATAGTGCTGTGTTACTACAAACGAAATTAGCTTTTATTTCGCAAAAGGTATGCAACGATCTGAATTCATGGTTTCAGAAATGTAGATAATATTTGATAAGAGAGCTACATGAAACCGAGAATTTATCTGATGCTCACAAAAATTAATACGAGTATCATAGACCATACACCCGGAAAGACCCATGACGTTTCCACAACAATGATCTGAAATTGCCGAAAATCTCAAGTAACCTTCCTCTCTCGAAGTGTTTCCGATAACATATTTCCCAAACTTACCTTACAAAGTTACGAGAGTTGCTTAGGTATTTCGTTTAAGAGACAAAATCTGCTTCCCGAACGCCGACAGCACATAGCTTATAAGATTCAAGGGAAAGGAAAAACTTTCTGAGGTACAACAGTAACTATTTGGTAGATTATAAGAAGTTTTTTGTGTTTCATACAGTTTTTCGCAATTTTTTGCACCTTTGTCATTCCGCTGCTGTCTGTTGTAAGGACAATGAACTTTTTTTATTGCAGTGGAAGTTTTCAAATCCAAGCGGTGCTCAGGAACTGATGTGTCACTCTGTAATTGAGTTCTCAATACAGTAAGGTCTGCCCACTATCTATAAGTTTATTTTAAAATCTACGAAATACGTCCAAAAAGGGTAATTTTTGAGAACATTTCTCTTGGAAAACAGCGTTTTTTTAATGAACACTCCAAATCGCTAGACACTTCTTTTTCTATGAGATTATCGGTTTCGGTCTGGTTTAGACCATATTCATACATCACACCATGACGATAGACGAAAGCGAAGCATTAGCGGTAAGCGTTCGTGGAGTAGTAGCGCCTGTTCCGTTCGCAGCCACTATCATCATGGTGTGAGGTATGAAGATGGTCTAAAACAGACCGAAAACAGTAGCCTCAAAGAAGTTTCTTGCGGTTGTGACAGATCGTGTTCATTTTTATGTCCAAAAACGTTATCTCCTTTTTCATTACGTGTTTGGTTACAATTGCAGCACACATACAATCAACGGGCTGCATTTTTCAGAAAAGTCTCGTTATAGTATTCCCACTATTGACAGCTGTGTGTGTATAGACTGTGCACAACACGCGTATATTGAACTGGATAAAGAGGCCCTGAGTCAAAGGATACTCGTATAATGCAACGAATGATAAGAGTGCAATTGCTGAGCCCTTTGATTCGAGAGTATTTAGTCTTCCATGACTGAGGTAAATAACTGGATGCATCGTTTCAAAAAATCACGGTCGATCTCCATTTCTAGGCTATCTATTCTAATGACATCGTCGGAACAGTAAAGCAGAATATTCTTCTACTGCCATAACTCAACTTACGGCAGTAGAGGGGTTCACTGTGTTCAATAAAATACTTAGGAACGTAGCGATCAACGTTATTTTGATGTTCTGTACTTTATTGATGATAATGTTTGCAGCTAACTATAACCGGCCATTAAGTGCAACATGGCTGCCAAGCCTCTTCCTGTGCAGTGAACGACAACTTTTTTTATGCAAAAGCACATAAATGCAAGGAAGAACAACAGAGGGATATTGTATGAACCTAGGTTAGGGATTAACGCGGAGAGGTAATTGTGTGAAATATTGCTGTTGACCGTACATCACTGGATGATCTGTGCTAAATAGTTGTTAGTTACTCAAATAAATAAGGAATTGAACACTCCATCACGGAATTTACTGTTGTCTGTTACCATTACTTACCTAAAAGGATGTAAAATATATGCTAAATATGCAATGGGGAACCTGTGAGTGATAGTGTATTTCTGCACAAGAGTCAAAACCTGTTCCAAAAATAGTTTCCTACAATAGTCAATAGTACGACGTAAGCATCCCCAAGACAAGAGAAATAGGTACCTTTTGACGGATTTCAAGCATTATCCAGTGAGTATCTGTGCCCACTAGAAAATGTTAACATTTTCCTCTGTGGTAGTCATATTTCTGTTTCTTAGATCTGTTTCTATGCTTCATATCTCCAGCTCTCCTGGGGATGGACAGAAGAGATCTAAGCAGAAAACAGTTCGTGACTGTCAAAGTTGGGTGACCTGCGAATGCATCTGACCTTTGCTGCAGAAATTCCTTCACCTAGAGTACTCCCACGTAATACCGTGAGTGAAAGTCGAAAGATAGAATCTGATTCATCCGTATTTATTGTCTGGCGTTCTCTTCAGGAAAAAGAATTCCAGATTTATTTATCTCATTGAGAAAATATAATTGCCTTTGACGCAATGTGATGCAGACTGTAATTAATTAAACACTGAAAGTACTTTTTTATGGTTTATGAGTCATTTCTGGCGCAATGGGAATGATGCAAAGATAGCATGAATTGCTGATTTTGCCGGCCGGGAGGCCGAGCGGTTCTAGGCGCTACAGTCTGGAACCGCGCGACCGCTACGGTCGCAGGTTCGAATCCTGCCTCGGGCGTGGATATGTGTGATGTCCTTAGGTTAATTAGGTTTAAGTATTTCTAAGTTCTAAGGGACTGATGACCACAGCAGTTAAGTCCCATAGTGCTCAGAGACACTTGAATTGCTGATTTTCCATTCGGTCAGTATGAAATTTTGCAAACGAATTGGCTTCAAAAGTCTAAAAAAATTAATAAAAGTTATTGTTCATTTCTTAAATAAATTCTTATATGATGCAAAACGTTATCATCTAAATAACACTTTATTCTCTTCTGCTTGGAAGGGCATGATAGGAATTGTGAACTATTTTTCATCTCTAGATTATTTTAGATTTTCTCTGAATTTCATGTCTAAGCATCTTTCTGACAATTGTGAAAAACACTGGTAACAAACTTCCATATTAATCACTTTCGCCACACTTAAAAAAAACCGACTGCAAACTCGAGGACGTTACCTCCTTTGACAACAAATTAAAGTGCTTAATGAAAACAATTTTTCCCCGAACCATGCGCTCCCTAACGTGTTGTTGTTGTTGTGATCTTCACTCCAGAGAGTGGTTTGATGCAACTCTCCATGCTACTCTATCCTGTGCAAGCTTTTTCATTTCCAAGTAACTACTGCATCCTACATCCTTCTGAATCTGCTCAGTGTATTCATCTCTTGGGCTCCTTCTACGATTTTACCCTTCACACTGCTCTTCAGTACTAAATTGGTGATCCCTTGATGCCTCAGAACATGTCCTAATAACCCATCCATTCTTCTAAACAAATTCTACTTCTCCCCAATTCTATTCAGTACCTCCTATTAGTTATGTGAGCTACTCATCTAATCTTCAGCATTCTTCTGTAGCACCACATTTCGAAAGCTTCTATTCTCTTCTTGACTAAACTATTAATGGTCCACGTTTCACATCCATACATGGCTACACTCCAAACAAATACTTTGAGAAAAGACTTCCTGACAGTTAAATCTATACTCGATGTTAACAAATTTCTCTTCTTCAGGAACGCTTTTCTTTCCATTGCCAGTCCACACTTTACTTCCTCCCTACTTCGACCATCATCAGTTATTTTGCTCCCCTAATAGCTAAACTCATCTACTACTGTAAGTGTCTCATTTCCTAATTTAAATATACCACATTCCATTGTCCTCGTTTGGCTTTTGTTGATGTTCATCTTGTAGTCTCCTTTCAAGATACGGTCCATTCTGTTCTAGGGACCGATGACCTCAGCAGTTTGGTCCCATAAGACCTTCCCACAAATTTCTAGAAAAAAAAAATTTCCATTCTGTTCAACCGCTCTTTCAGGTAATTTGCATTCTCTGACAGAATTACAATGTCATCGGCAAACCGGGAAGTTTTCATTTCTTCTCCATTGATTTAAATTCCTACTCCAAATTTTTCTTTTGTTTCCTTTACTGCTTTCTCAATGGATAGATTGAATAACATCGGGGATAGGCTACAACCCTGTCTCACTCCCTTCCCAACCACTGCTTCCCTTTCATGCTCCTCGACTTTTATCTGTAAAAATTGTAAATAGCCTTTCACTCCATGTATTTTACCCCTGACACCTTCAGAATTTGAAAGAGAGTATTGCAGTCAATATTGCCAAAACCTTTCTCTAAGTTTACAAATGCTAGAAACGTAGGTTTTTCTTTCCCTAACTATTTTCTAAGATAAGTCGTAGGTTCAGTATTGCCTCACGTTTTCCAACATTTCTACGGAATCCTAATGATCTTCCTCAAGATCGGCTTCTACCAGTTTCTCCATTCGTCTGCAAAGAATTCTTGTCAGTATTTTGCGGCTGTGAGTTTTTAAACCGATATTTCGGTAATTTTCACACCTGTCAACAACATCTTTCTTTGCGATTGGAATTGTTATATTTCTGTTAAAGCTGAGGGTATTTCGCCTCTCTCATACATCTTGGTCACCAGATCATAGAGTTTTGTCATGGCTGGCACTCCCAAGACTATCAGTAGCTCTAATGGAATGTTGTCTACTCCCTGGGCCTTGTTTCGACTTACGATTTCCAATGCACTATCAAATTCTTCGTGCAGTTTCATACCACACATTTTATCTTCACCTACGTCCTGCTGCATTTCCATAGTATTGCCCTCTAGTACATCGCGCTTGTATAGACCCTCTATATACTCCATCCACCTTTCTGCCTTCCCTTCTTTGCTTAGAACTAGGTTTGCATATGAGCTCTTGATATTCGTACAATTGGTTCGCTTTTCTCGAAAGGTCTCTTTAATTTTTCTGTAGGCAGGATCTACCTTACCCTTAATAATGTAAGACTCCACATTCTAACATTTGGCTCAAGCCATCCCTGGGTAGTCATTCTGCACTTCTTGTCGATCTCATTTTGGAGTCGTTTGTATTCCTTTTTGCCTGATTCTTTTACTGCAATTATATATTTTCTCCATTAATCAATTAAATTCAATATCTCTTCTGTTACACATGGATTTCTACTAGCCCTCGATGTTTTACCTACTTGATCCTCTGCTCCCTTCACTATTTCATCTCTCAAAGCTACCCATTCTTCTTCTACTGCATTTCTTGGCCCTGTTCTTGTCAATCGTTCCCTAATGCTCTCTTTGAAACTCCCTAAAACCTCTGATTCTTTCAGTTTATACGGTTCCCATCTCCTTAAATTCCCACATTTTGCGATTTCTTCAGTTTTAATCTACAGTTCATAACCAATAGATTGTGGTCAGAATCCACATCTGCCCTGGAATTGTCTTACAATTTAAAACCTGGCTCCTAAATCTCTCTTACTATTATGTAATATATCTGAAACATTCCAGTGTCTGAAGGCCACTTCCACGCACACAGCATTCTTTCATGGTTCTTAGACCAAGTGTTAGCCATGATTAAGTAATGCTCTGTGCAGAATTCTACCAGGCGGCTTCCTCTTTCATTTCTTACCCCCATTCTATATTCATCTACTACGTTTCCTTCTCTTCCTTTTCCTACTATCGAATTCCAGTCACCCATGACCATTAAATTTTCGTCTCCCGTAATTATCTGAATAATTTGTTTTATGTCATCATACCTTTCTACAGTCTCTTCATCATCTGCGGAGATAGTTGGCATATAAACTTGTACAACTGTGGCAGGCGTGGGCTTCGTGTCTATATTGGCTACAATAGTGCGTTCACTATGCTGTTCGTAGTAGCTTATCAGCGCTCCTATTTTTTTTATTCATTATTATACCTACTCCTGCATTGCTCTATTTGATTTTGAATTTATAACTTTGTATTCACCTGACCAGAAGTCTTGTTCTTCCTGCCACCAAACTTCCCTAATTCCCACTATATCCTACTTTAACCTATCCATTTTCATTTTAAAATTTTCTAACCTACCTGCTGATTCCGAAACCTGACATTCCAATCTTCGATCCGTAGAACGCCATTTTTGTTTCTCCTGCTAACAACTTCCTCCCTAACACGTGAGAGTGAATTTAAAAATACAAGTAAAATTCCTGTAACAAAAAAGTAATTTTTAATGTTCTGCGTTGCCTTCAATAAAGTGAAATTCATTAAGAATAAATTTAAAAATGATTAAAATTATGATGAAACACAGTCCTTCATAAAAAGTCAAAAGATATTTCACACAAAATCCTCATGGCTTTCGATAAACTAAAGTGAAAGTAGGCAAAATTCTTCTTCTTGTTTACCCCACGTACGAAATAGTATAACGAAGTTAGTGTTCCGTTAAGAACATCACAGAGGGAACTCTGGGATAATAACTATGAGTGCGGTGGTTAGAGCAATAGACTCGCATTCAGAAGGACGAGGGTGCAAATCCGCGTCTGCTCATCCATATTTAGGTTTGCTGTAGTTTCCATAAATTGCTCCAGACAAATGCGTTGACGGATGCTTTGAGAGGACACGATCGATGTCCTCTTACATCCTTGAAACAATCTGAGCTCGGGCTCCGTCTCCAATGACCCTGATGTCGCTGTGACGCCATATCCTAACCTTCCTTTTCTTCTCAGTCCTTAAAATCGTCAAAAATGTTGTTAACACTTTATAACGAAAAGCACAAACAAATGGAAGTAGATTTCCGGTCAGCTGAAACTATGTGGAATAGTTCCTGTGCTTTACCTGCACGAAGACAATTATTCCGGACTCAAGAGATTATGTCAGCTTACATATAAGGGGCAGTGAAATGGAAACGAGCCAGCTGGTAAAAAGTAAGTAAACTATTTATTACTTCACAAGTGCAGATTATTTTAAACCGAAGGCAACCACACAAGAAAACTTATACATAGTTTGCAGAACATCCAGGCAGTAAACTCCAGATGTTAAAATGGGTAGAACTCAACCTTGTCCCTTATATGTAAGCTGACGTAATCTCTTGAGTCCCGAATAATTGTCTTCGTGCAAATAAAGCACAGGAACTATTCCACATAGTTTCAGTTGACCGGAAATCTACTTCCATTTGTTTTTTCAGGTGACTGAAAGCTCTTTGATCTACTATAGCTGTACTCATTGATTCCAGGTAGACTCACACTACCGTTTTGCAACGTTTTTAGTTGCATCTTCTGGTGCATTTCTGTACAAAAATTACCAGAGCAGTTATAACAGCGAATAAGTAATTAAATAGTCGGAATATATTATTTGTTGGTTGACTAATTTAAATGGGCTGGACATGGGTTAAGCAGATTTAAATCTACGTAATGTCAAACGTAAGGTGATTGCATTATGGGCCTCTGTAAGAGGAGAGTTTTGCATACTGATTTTGAACATATATCGACGTATTGAGGAGTTACTTACATTGCTTATTTACATGTTGCTATTCTAGTTTAAGACTGACAAGTTGTAATGGTCGACACCTAGCCGTAATATCCTCAGCAACTGTGAAAACTGAAACATGCCTGACCACCTTCCTCTTGTGCCTTACCACCACGAATCCCTACAAGAATGATGAAACCGACATAAGGTGAAAACATACGGCTTATTCACCCGAAAAATCAGTTAAACCTCAAAACCAACCGTTGCATATCAAATGTGCAGATGCCTTGTGCAAATTAGAACAATTTCATCCTGATCATGTGACTGGCCCATAATGAAACTTTCATTGCAAGATGGTAACTATAGCGGATAGTATACTATCCGAGATTAGGAGCAGGACTGATACCGCAACCACCATAAACATGCAGTCAGAGAGGCTACAACGCATTCTCAATATTGCGCATCTGGTAGTGCGAGTCTAAAAAATTCCGAACGAACAGGTCTCGTAAGGTTGACCGTCCGCCATGTTATCCTCAGCCGATTGGCGTCACTGGATGCGGATATGTAGGGGCATGTGGTCAGCACACCGCTCACCCGGCCGTTGGCAGTTTCCATGACCGGAACCACCACTTCTAACTCAAATAGCTCCTCAAGTGACCTCAAAGGGGCTGAGTGCACTCCGCATGGCAAAAACCCTCGCGAGTCCTATACAAGCGCTAGCCCAGCCGGACAGCGCTTAATTTCGGCAATAATAATGTCGTGTGACTAGGGCCTCCCATCGGGTACACCGTTCGCTGGGTGCAAGTCTTTCGATTTGACGCCACTTCGGCGACTTGCGCGTCGATAGGGATGAAATGATGATGATTAGGACAACACAACACGCCGTCCCTGAGCGAGAAAATCTCCGACCCAGCCGGGAATCGCACCCGGGCCCTTAGGATTGACATTCTGCCGCGCTGACCACTCAGCTACCGGGGGCGGACTTATTTTCGGTGATCTAATTGGAAGAAGTGTTACATCTACATCTATAATCTACAAACCATCGTAAGGTGAATGTCAGAGGGTTGGTCCCATTCTACCAGTTATTAGGGTTTCTTCCTATTCCACACACGTATGGAACGCGGGAAGAATGATTGTCTGAATACCCCTGTGAATGCAGTAATTATTCTGATCTTATCCTCCCAATCCTTATACGAGCGATATGTTGAGGTTTTAGTATAGTCCTAGAGTAATCGTTTACAGCCAGTTCTTGCAACTTCGTTAATAGACTTCTTCGGGATAGTTTAAGCCTATCTTCAGGAGTCATCCAGTTCAGTTTCTTCACTATATCTGTGACACTCTTCCAAGGAATAAACAAACACATGACCATTCGTTCTGCCCTTCTTTGTATACGTTCAATATCTCCTGTTAGTCCTATCTGGTACGGATCCAGACACCTGACCAATATTCGAGAACTGGTCACAAGACTGATTTGTAAGCATTCTCCTTCGTAGATTGCACTTTCCCATTATTCTACCAATAAACCTCATTACCTATGTCATCTACATCTACATCGACGTGATTACTCTGCTATTCACAATAAAGTGCCTGGCAGAGGGTTGAACGAACCACCTTCAATCTGTCTCTCTACCGTTCCACTCTCGAACGGCACGCGGGAAAAACGAGCACTTAAATTTTTCCGTGCGAGCCCTGATTTCCCTTATTTTATCGTTATGATCATTTCTCCCTATCTAGGTGGTTTCCAAAAGAAAGATTTCGCAATTAGAGGAGAATACTGGTGATTGAGATTTTATGAGAAGACCCCTTGCAACGAAAAAAAACTTTTTTTCTGATGCGGATCCCACACCGCACAGCAGTACTCGAGAATAGGGCGGACACGCGTAGTGTAAGCAGTCTCTTTGGTAGACCTGTTGCACCTTCTAAGTGTTCTGCCAATGAATCGCAGTCTTTGGTTTGCTCTACCCACTGTATTATCTATGTGATCGTTCTTGGTTGAAATGGCTCTGAGCACTATGGGACTTAACGTCTCAGGTCATCAGTCCCCTAGAACTTAGAACTACTTAAACCTAACTAACCTAAAGACACCACACACATCCATGCCCGAGGCAGGATTCGAACCTGCGACCGTAGCGGTCGCGTGGTTCCAGACTGAAGCGCCTAGAACCGCACGGCCACACCGCCCGGTTGTGATCGTTTTAATTTAGGTTATTTGTAATTGTAATCCCTATGAATTTAGTTGAATTTACAGCCCTGAGATTTGTGTGGCTTATCGCGTAATTGACATGTAGCTGCTTTCTTTTAGTACTCATGTGAATAACTTCGAACTTTTCTTTATTCATGGTCAATTGCCACTTCTCGCACCGTACAGATTGAATCATTTTGCAAGTCGTTTTGATCATCTGATGACTTAACAAGACGGTAAATGACAGCATCATCTGCAGACAATCTAAGACGGCTACTCAGATTGTCTCCCATGTCGTTAATATACACTCCTGGAAATTGAAATAAGAACACCGTGAATTCATTGTCCCAGGAAGGGGAAACTTTATTGACACGTTCCTGGGGTCAGATACATCACATGATCACACTGACAGAACCACAGGCACATAGACACAGGCAACAGAGCATGCACAATGTCGGCACTAGTACAGTGTATATCCACCTTTCGCAGCAATGCAGGCTGCTATTCTCCCATGGAGACGATCGTAGAGATGCTGGATGTAGTCCTGTGGAACGGCTTGCCATGCCATTTCCACCTGGCGCCTCAGTTGGACCAGCGTTCGTGCTGGACGTGCAGACCGCGTGAGACGACGCTTCATCCAGTCCCAAACATGCTCAATGGGGGACAGATCCGGAGATCTTGCTGGCCAGGGTAGTTGACTTACACCTTCTAGAGCACGTTGGGTGGCACGGGATACATGCGGACGTGCATTGTCCTGTTGGAACAGCAAGTTCCCTTGCCGGTCTAGGAATGGTAGAACGATGGTTTCGATGACGGTTTGGATGTACCGTGCACTATTCAGTGTCCCCTCGACGATCACCAGTGGTGTACGGCCAGTGTAGGAGATCGCTCCCCACACCATGATGCCGGGTGTTGGCCCTGTGTGCCTCGGTCGTATGCAGTCCTGATTGTGGCGCTCACCTGCGCGGCGCCAAACACGCATACGACCACCATTGGCACCAAGGCAGAAGCGACTCTCATCGCTGAAGACGACACGTCTCCATTCGTCCCTCCATTCACGCCTGTCGCGGCACCACTGGAGGCGGGCTGCACGATGTTGGGGCGTGAGCGGAAGACGGCCTTACGGTGTGCGGGACCGTAGCCCAGCTTCATGGAGACGGTTGCGAATGGTCCTCGCCGATACCCCAGGAGCAACAGTGTCCCTAATTTGCTGGGAAGTGGCGGTGCGGTCCCCTACAGCACTGCGTAGGATCCTACGGTCTTGGCGTGCATCCGTGCGTCGCTGCGGTCCGGTCCCAGGTCGACGGGCACGTGCACCTTCCGCCGACCACTGGCGACAACATCGGTGTACTGTGGAGACCTCACGCCCCACGTGTTGAGCAATTCGGCGGTACGTCCACCCGGCCTCCCGCATGCCCACTATACGCCCTCGCTCAAAGTCCATCAACTGCACATACGGTTCACGTCCACGCTGTCGCGGCATGCTACCAGTGTTAAAGACTGCGATGGAGCTCCGTATGCCACGGCAAACTGGCTGACACTGACGGCGGCGGTGCACAAATGCTGCGCAGCTAGCGCCATTCGACGGCCAACACCGCGGTTCCTGGTGTGTCCACTGTGCCGTGCGTGTGATCATTGCTTTTACAGCCCTCTCGCAGTGTCCGGAGCAAGTATGGTGGGTCTGACACACCGGTGTCAATGTGTTTTTTATTCCATTTCCAGGAGTGTAGATCAGGAACAATACAGGGCCTATAACACTTCCTTGGGGAACGCCGGATATTACTTCGGTTTTGCTCGATGACTTTCCGTCTATTACTATGAACTGTGACCTTTGAAACACGTATGTAACGCAGCAGCGATGGCGAGGCATTGTAGCATCTGTGACCAGAGAGTATGCGCTTGACCGCGCGAGTGTTGCGAGCGGTTCTCAGTCAGTAGTAGTCTTTGCGAGTTAGTTGTCGCTATGCAGAGTAGCAGTCAGTCAGTCGTTGCGAGTCTGTAGCTCTGTCTAGTTGAGAGCAGTACTCAGTCTGTAGTCGTCATGCAGAGCGGTCGGTCAGTAGTAGCAGCCCAGTGCGGTTGTGTGATGTAGGCGGTCGGCAACAATGGTCAAGATGAGGAATAAGGTATACTGTTAATTAATATAATCATTAGATAATGAAAAATTTTATTTATTGTAATTATTCTCCAACAAGTCTCCCAATAATAATTTTTTATTTCAAAAGCATTTTCTCAAAAGTTTAATTTTTTTGAACTAAAGATATCGTTGCACTTCCCATTTCATTCCACTTCTTTTTGAAGAAAAATTTCACTAGAATTACAAAAAAAAAGGAGAATATTATTATTTGCAATGTAGTTCCTCCAAGTGGTGCGCAACAACAAGAGCAGATATGTGACATCCATTTATTCTGAGGTAAGACTTTAATTCTGATTGTTTTTACACAGGGCCCAAAAACCGATATTTCGGTTTAATTGAATTTTCTTGTCACTGAATGGACTTTAATTTTTTGAAGGATTTATAATTGAGTCAGATTGCGAATTTCACATTTGTTGCGATTGTCAGTACATTTGATTGTAGGCAGGTTACGCATAGAGCCATGTCCATCAGCATTTCTAATTAGTATCGTTATTTTCTTTTAAAATTTTTGTGGGGAGGTTACACTTGGCGACACCCAGTCCAGGATCGTATTTCGTTGAGAGTCTTTTGAGCGACAGTCAGATATCTGCTCTTATTTGCTTAGATAATTAGGATTTGGCGCAACGCTTTTAATAATATTGTGACTTTCTTTCTACAGGTCAACGGCAATTTGCTGCTTTGTTGTATTTGTGTGTTGCTTTTGCATTGTGCTTATTTGCTTTGTGAAAAATTTTGACTATTGTAAAAATGCCGCGAAAGACTGTGAATAGTGTATCGCGAAGTATTGTGAATGAAATTACCGACTTAAACAACGTGACCGATAGTAATTGTGATACGCAACGTAATGATGACAATCCTGCGTTCACTAACAATCAGTGCATTCCAACCACTAATGATGACTTTCACCTTAATGATGAACAAACGAACTCAATTGTCTCGTCTGTTAACTTGACGACAATTGATGACGCAGAATGCTCTATGGTAATGTGCGCTGTAAAGCTTAACACACCCGATTTGGAAAACCCAAGTAACGAACAGACAAATTTGTCTAATGAATATGAACAGATCACACAAAGTAGGACGGATTTATTTAATTCCGAAATAGTGAGTGACAGTGTACATCGGACTGATAATCCTTTTTGTAAGTTGCAAAATGACCAAATGGTCACACAAAGTGCGACAACTGCAGGTACATCATTAAACAGTACTGAGAATAGAAATGCTAATTTTGGTTCGGATCAAATTATGACACTATTGCTGCAACGAATTAACCAAATAATGGAAAACCAAGACAACAGTAGTAAAGATATCAAACAACAGAGTGAAAATTTCAAACAACTTAGGAAAGATAACAGACAGCTTAGTGAACAAATTAGAGACGTTGCCGCGCAGTGCCATGACACTAAGGAACAGTTGCGCGTGGAAATTGAGGCTTGTTCACAAAAAAATAGCGAAGAAATAAAGTCGATTGCGCAAGAATTAAGGGAAATGCAAACAGCCGCAACAAATACACTCAGAGACGAAATTAGCGGCGTCGCTAAACAATGCTCTGAAAAAGCTGCACAATTACGGGACGAGTTTAAAGCAATGACGGTAGAACTTTCGCGCACTATGGACGCAAAGATAGACGCGAAATTCGAACAGCAGAACACTCAGATTAACGAGCGCTTTAGTCAGCACATACAGAACAGTGATACGCGTTTCCGCAGATTTATTCAAGATCAAAACAAAGTAAAACGACAAGTCATGGAAACAATCACTGCACAGAGACAAGAGGACAAACGTAAAATATTCGCGAAAGCGAAGACGTATGTAGACAATAATATTACTACAGTGTCCGACAAAATTAATACCATAGAACAATTGAACGCGGAATTACGGGATGAAATTTCTGATCTTAAAGCAAAAACGGATACACACACAGTAAATATTCAAACAGTGACAGATAGATTCGAACAACTAGATCTAACACAGGATTGCGATGTCATCAAAGCTGATGTTAAAAAACTGAGCGAAACTACGCGCAAGTTGCAAAAACAGATTAATGCGTCTGATTCTAAAACCGATGATCAGGTTAAAATACTGACTGAAAAATGTGATGAATTGGCCAGTCGTATTGATGTTATCGAAAATACTAATGACAATAAATCAGATGATACTACACCGGTTTCTTTTATCCAAACACCTGAATTTCAAAATTTACAGCTGACAATTAATGAAATCGATTCATCTAACAACACGTTACGTCGGAAGTTATCAAATTTACAACAAGAAGTAACAGAGATGAAAAACATGTCAGTTAATAACATACCACAACAGACGCCACTTTATGAACATGTGTCAGACTCACGCAGCGTGTATAATGTGAGCAATTTACAGCAACTACGCGACTTAAAATCCGAAAAGCCACGCGAATTAAAATCTGAAAAGCTACGCAACTTGAAAACCGAAATGACAGAGACGAACAGATTCACACACAAACCCGAACGTGTTCTCAAATTCAGTGACGAGAACGTTGATAATAAGCAGTTTGCATTTGTAAGAAAATGTAAGGAATTTAATAATGGCAGAACACAGATACACGATTTGCACTGTATACGACAATTTATTTTTGTACTTTCACCGCTATTATCTGTAATGGAGAAACTAGCTTTGAACCTGAAGCGACAAATTGCTATTGTATTTTCATCAGCATTGCCTGTAATGAGGAAACTAGAATTAACATGGATACAACTATTTGCTTTTGAATTTTTACCGCTATTGCGTGCAACGCAAAAGCTAAAATTTATTTGCAGTGCGTAATGGACCTCAGGGGATTCATTACGCTTTAATGAATATGTGCCGTAGCGAGCATAGGGCCCCGAGCTGTAGTAGTGCTGTTTCATCTTTAGTTTTCTGCACTGCTGCCTTTTCTTCTACTATCCTTTATATCTATCCAAACTGCTCTTTAACTATTGCTCTACCTAGTATTAAGAAACGTATGTAATGAAAACCGGATACGACAAATCTTTTACCGAATGTGACAATTTTCAGTAGGCACTCCAGTACCGCCGTAATTTTAATTACAGATAAAATCGTAATCATCAGTATGTATAAAATTTTGAGCAGTCGGAACCATATTTTTGTAACAATAGATGTTTTTCATCACAATAGCATGAAAGTCAGCCGCTTAGCATACCTAACCAACAATGCAGTCTACAAGGTGAACCAAACTTTAATGTTTCGCCGCGTGCACGTATAGTCCCAGCCCCAACAAATAGTAACGCATGGCAGCAAAGAAATAACTACGTACAGACAACACACTATTTCAACTCGCATCGCTATGCGCCGTATAGAAATTACTATCATGACAGACGTAAAAATGATGAGCACAATTTTCAGCGTACATTTAATAACAGTCGATCTTTTCAGCAGCAAGAACATTAGCAACAACACATTATCATGAATGATCCAGACAATAGGTGTCATCCATAGCGTAACACGTCAGTATGAAATAACAGAACAGTTCATACAGTGGATATGCCACAACATTCTCCCGTAAATAATAACACGTACGATAGAATTTAACCAGATACAGCACAGATTGCATACTACAGTAACGCAAACATTACTTTTGACAAGCAGAATTTTGCTCACGAGAATGTTATTTGAAGCATGCTTTGTTGAATGCTCCACTATTATCGCACCCAGATCTTACTAGAAATTTTTCCATTGCCACCGACAGTTCTAACACCGCTTTAGGCGTACACATTTTCCAGGAAATTGAAGAAGATGGTTCAATAGTAATCAAAAACATCGCATTTGCAAGCCGCATTCTGTCACCTGCTGAGCGAAATTACTCTGTTACAGAATTGGAAACATTATGCGTTGTCTGGGCTTTTACGAGATTTCGGCACTTTCTTTATGGCAGACATACCACCGTTTACACAGACCATAGAGCTATACAATTTTTGCTTTCAGCTAAATTTACTCACGACAGATTAAGTAGATGGAAACTATATTTACAAGAATTTAATTTTACGATTGTTCATATTCCCGGCACACAAAATGTTATAGCAGACGCACTATCGCGTTCTCTCGGCAACAATCAGCAAGACATCGCAACCAACTTCTGCAAAGCAAATTTCAGCGTCATGTACATTCAACAAGTTGCATTTGAAAATTTTATTTCATCGTCATTACAGGACATAGCACAAGAACAAAATAAGGACAATGTGTGGAAAGAAATTAAACACCTTTGGCAAGATAGGAAAAATGTTACGATTAGGAACCACTACACTGTACGCAATGACATTCTGTTTCGCCGCTCTCATCCTGACAGCAACATTTGGTTATTATGCATTCCTGACGAACTGGTTAACAAACTAATTTGGTACACTCATTTAAGTTACGCACATTACGGAGCACGAAAATGTTTTCTTATACTGAGACAGAACTGTTATTTTACCAACATGGAAAAACGTATACGACGAGTTTTAGCGTCTTGTAAAATTTGCCAGAAAGCTAAATCAGACACCACTTCACATATTCCTCCTTTATATCCCATTATACCTGTGAAATTAAGACACATGGCCGCAGTAGATATTTTTGGTCCGATTCCGAGAACTAACAGAGGTTTTTGCTACATTTTTGTCGCTGTTGAGCTCACTTCAAAATTTGTTACTTTCACTCCGTTACGCAAAGCTACTGCTAAAACTGTTTCGAAAGCATTTGTAAAACATTTTCTATTTCATGTAGGGCATGTAATGAAAGTAATTTCTGATAATGGATCTCAATTTCGTAGTAGTGTATGGACACGCATGTTACGAGCTAGAAACATTTCTCCGATCTATATATCCAAGTACCACGCTTCTTCGAACCCTTGTGAAAGATTAATGAAGGAAATTGGTAAGCTGTGCAGAATATACTGCCACAAAAGACATATTGATTGGGATACACACATACTTTCATTCCAAGATGTAATTAATTCCATTCCAAATGAATCCACTATGCTATCTCCGACTGTTATACTGAAAAACGTTGAACCACCGAACAAAATTAAAGAATTAATAGAATTCCCCAAAAATCGTCGCCTACGACACCACGAAATAATTGACATTGCGCTGAACAACATCAAACGTGCCGCAGAGCGCCGGAGAAGACAGCAAAAACAGGTTTGTACACGCCGCGACTTTCACGTTGGACAGAAGATATTAGTACGTACACACTATTTATCCAGCAAATTAAAAGGTAAGTGCAGTAAATTTGAACTTCTATACGCAGGTCCGTATCGGATTCACAGTATCCCTCACCCCAATGTTGTACACGTCGAAACTTTGAGAACCAGAAAATCGAAAGGCAATCACCATATCTCAAACATTAAACCGTTTATTGAGTGAAACCACTGTATGATTCAACACACTATGATGCCATTTACTAATGCAATTAATTCACCTGACTACTTATTGATGATTATCGTATTTTTTTCTTGGCAAGTGCCCGGCAAGGTAAGGTTAGCAGGTCGCTTTTCTTGTCGTTACACATCAGACCGTGCATATTTTTCCAGATGAATTTACACATTTACGACTATTTCTGCAATTATATTTATGTGACTACTTATTGATGATTATCGTATTTTTTTTTCTTGGCAAGTGCCCGGCAAGGTAAGGTTAGCAGGTCGCTTTTCTTGTCGTTACACATCAGACCGTGCACATTTTCCATTTTTTTGTGTATATGACTGTACTCCAGTTTTGTTTGTATGCACTATGAAATAGTTAAGATATAACACACACCAGTCGACTTTGACATTTTTTTTTACATCTCAACATCGTGACTGTTTCACATTTTTTTTGCTACTGCATTGTATTATTCTGTGTACATTTTTTCGCATCCGCACACTGTCAATGTCTTGGACATATTACGTTTTCTGTCATGTTATGCTGTATGGTTAATTGTGTCACCATAAACCAGTCATTATTTAGTGGGTATAGGATTTAAATGCAAGACATTAATCTTTGTTCATCAATTTCAGAAAGGAATGATGATTCTAAGAAATAAATTTAACATAAATGGGAATTTCACCTACGGAATAAACGAAAGGAGATGCAATAACTTTATGAGGAAGAGTAAAGGGATCAGGATTAACAAGCATTAACAAGACTATACTATACTCATCACAGAATAGCAGTCTTAACTAATTTTTTCTTTCAGAATACAAGGTGATTGATGCAGGCTGTCAGAGAGAACTACACATCTTATTTTTAGTGATGAAATATGCTAGAGATAAGGAATAGTTAGGTAATGAGTAATGAAGTGATTTTTTTGCAGATGATAGTGAATACTGATGAATAATGATGAAGGATATGCTGTTATGAATAATGAAGTTTTTCTTTACAGGTGGTGATAATAATGAAGTTATGATAATATGGATAATGAAGTGATGGATAATGAAGTTTTTTCTTTACAGATGAGGATAATGTTGAAGTTATGTATTTATGCTACGTAGTTATTTAAGTATTTGTTGCAGTTTGCTTTGACAGCAGGTGTTACATTGCATAGTAGGATGACGGAAAGTTTTGGAAAGGACAGCTATGGAACACATTTTATACACATTTCACTACTTGTTAATTCGAAGTTCACTACTTTTCAGCATAGTGTGCGTTTCTTCTTTCAGGTCAATAATCCGTTTTTGTATTTTTTCCAGGAGAAGTTTTTCATGACACTTACTAAACCTGTTACTTATTATACCTGTTCTAGTACTTGCATTTTTATATTTTTTACCCATTTGTGTTTATCATTTATAAATGTGATCACATGTACTGCCTTGTTACATAATCTTGCTACAGCTGACTCATGACGAATGACGTTACCTATCCTCATTTGCAGCAATAGGTCAAAAGCAAAAAGTATTATGCCTCAGCAATTAATTATCGATCCCAACGCAATGCATTGCTACCAAAAAAATGTATTACCAGTCCCACATAATGTCACTAGTTTATGATAATTCTGAATAATACTGATCAACTCTGAATACCATGTCACTCGAGTAATGACCTCTTAATGAGACTATATTCAAAATAATGCTTTGTCACTAGCTAATAACTGCCACTGTTTATTGTAATGCCTGTGATTACTAATGATTTGACTGTAATTAACTGATTTTTAATAATGACTTTGTAATGATCTGAATAATACTGAATGATGAACTATGTTTTATTCTATTCAATACTTGATGGCCACTGAGTGCCAATAATTAATGTCAATCAACGAAATTGTTATTAATTATGCCATTAATTAACTCTTGTTTTCAATGTTCATACTTTGTAATTGGAAATAAATGTGATTGTTTAATAATGCTTTGTAATTAGAAGAAGGCTAATGATTCTTAATAGATTGGAATGACAAATGATTAATTAACTGTAATTAGGAGAAGGTTAATGATTCTTAATTATACTCTGTAACTGAAAAGAATGCGATTATTTCATAATATTTTGTAACCAGGAAAAGAAGGCTACTGATTCTATGTAAAACAATTAATGAACATTTTTCTGTAATACTACATACTTGGTACAGAAATGTTCAATAACTGGGCTATGAATGCCACGAACTATCAATGAAGACTGTAATTGTCAATATTATGTGACTTGATGTCCTTCACCTCATAAGCTGACTACCCTGAATTACTGCAATGTCCATTTGTCCTGTTTATCCCAGTGATCATGGAGCACTATATTTGGTTTTGCACTAATTCTACGTTGGTGTGCCTTGTAAGAGTGTGGTGTTGACACGACATGCTGTCCACCACCATGAGCGATGAAGACATTATTATGGTCCCACTGTTTGGTGTACCTAATGTACTGCCAAAATGAAAACATGGAACATTACTACGACAGTTCAGTGTCTTGGCTACACTGATAAATTCTGATGGGAAAAGAACTTCAAGTTGTGTCACTTGGTGTTGTACTACTGTGGAAAGATATGGACTTTCAGAGCAGCTGTGTGCAATCTAAAGTGCTACAACCATGATGCAATCCTTCCCTTTCCTATCCTGATTCTTGTCACATAAAGAAAATTTTTTTTTTTTGGTAACATCATTTATGTTCATAGGTTATACATTTTTCGATTCGCTAAACTCCAGTGTGAGTACACTTATGTCACTGGTCGACATGATGTTTGCCATTATGTTTATTTGTTGTGAAAATACTAAAGACATTTTTCAGTGCATGTGCACTTTGGACATGAATTTTTTTTTTTGCCATTATGTTTATTTGTTGTGAAAATGCTAAAGACATTTTTCAGTGCATGTACACTTGTCAACATAATATTTTTTGCCAGTCTGTTTATTTGTTCTGAATATGCTAAAGAATTTTTTCAGTGCCTGTGCACTTTGTTATCTGTCAAATAATTTGTATATACTTTTCTGATTTGCTACTATGTTTTGTACTCACATTTTGTCTTTGTCTGATATATTTTGTACTTAGTGCGTGTGCACAACATTTACTTTATGTACTACATCTAATTATTCTTGCCAGTCTGTTTATTTGTTCTGCATATGCTAAAGAATTTTTTCCGTGCCTGTGCACTTTATCTGTCAAATAATTTGTATATACTTTTCTGATTTGCTACTATGTTTTGTACTCACATTTTGTCTTTGTCTGATATATTTTGTACTTAGTGCGTGTGCACAACATTTACTTTATGTACTACATCTAATTATTCTTGCCAGTCTGTTTATTTGTTCTGCATATGTTAAAGAATTTTTTCAGTGCCTGTGCACTTTGTTATCTGTCAAATAATTTGTATATACTTTTCTGATTTGCTACTATGTTTAGTATTCACATTTTGTCCTTGTCTGATATATTTTGTACTTAGTGCGTGTGCACAACATTTAAATATTCTGTAAGTTGTAGGATTTTGTTAATTAAAGAAAAATTTTGCCGCGCTTGGCAAGTCCAAATGACTCACCATCGCTGCCAAATTTTTGCCCCCCGAGTGGAGGGTTATGAAACACGTATGTAACGCAGCAGCGATGGCGAGGCATTGTAGCATCTGTGACCAGAGAGTATGCGCTTGACCGCGCGAGTGTTGCGAGCGGTTCTCAGTCAGTAGTAGTCTTTGCGAGTTAGTTGTCGCTATGCAGAGTAGCAGTCAGTCAGTCGTTGCGAGTCTGTAGCTCTGTCTAGTTGAGAGCAGTACTCAGTCTGTAGTCGTCATGCAGAGCGGTCGGTCAGTAGTAGCAGCCCAGTGCGGTTGTGTGATGTAGGCGGTCGGCAACAATGGTCAAGATGAGGAATAAGGTATACTGTTAATTAATATAATCATTAGATAATGAAAAATTTTATTTATTGTAATTATTCTCCAACAAGTCTCCCAATAATAATTTTTTATTTCAAAAGCATTTTCTCAAAAGTTTAATTTTTTTGAACTAAAGATATCGTTGCACTTCCCATTTCATTCCACTTCTTTTTGAAGAAAAATTTCACTAGAATTACAAAAAAAAAAAGGAGAATATTATTATTTGCAATGTAGTTCCTCCAAGTGGTGCGCAACAACAAGAGCAGATATGTGACATCCATTTATTCTGAGGTAAGACTTTAATTCTGATTGTTTTTACACAGGGCCCAAAAACCGATATTTCGGTTTAATTGAATTTTCTTGTCACTGAATGGACTTTAATTTTTTGAAGGATTTATAATTGAGTCAGATTGCGAATTTCACATTTGTTGCGATTGTCAGTACATTTGATTGTAGGCAGGTTACGCATAGAGCCATGTCCATCAGCATTTCTAATTAGTATCGTTATTTTCTTTTAAAATTTTTGTGGGGAGGTTACACTTGGCCCCCATTTCTATTAAGTATTGCTATATTTTCTTTTAAAAAAATTGCGGTGGGGAGGTTACACCTTTCTGACAGGAAATCACGAATTCAGTCCCACAACTGAGGCGAATCCAGTTGCACAACTGAGGCGATACTCCGTAGGCACGCTGTTTGATTAGATGACGCTTAGAGGAACGGTGTCGAAAGCCTTCTGGAAATCTAAAAATATGGACTCAATTTGACGTCATTCCATTTTATACTCATACAAAGTGTTACAACAGGTATTTGTAGAATTGGCCGATTCCAGCAGTGACTGATTGATATTATAGTCATAAGCTAATTTTTTTTTCAAAATTTTACATTTATGAACATTTAAAGCAAGTTACGAATCTATGCATCGCTCTCAAATCTTATCAAGATCTGACTGAATATTTAGCATTTAATTTCAGATAGTATTTCACTATACATAACTCCATCATCCCCAAAATGCCTTATTTTACTATTAATATTGTCTGCATCGTCATTAATATACCACATTAACAGCAAGGGTCCCAAGACACTTGTCCGGCCGAAGTGGCCGTGCGGTTAAAGACGCTCCAGTCTGGAACCACAAGACCGCTACGGTCGCAGGTTCGAATCCTGCCACGGGCATGGATGTTTGTGATGTCCTTAGGTTAGTTAGGTTTAACTAGTTCTAAGTTCTAGGGTACTAATGACCTCAGCAATTGAGTCCCATAGTGCTCAGAGCCATTTGAACCCAAGACACTTGTACATCTGAAAATGACTCTTAACCCAAGATAACATGCTGCATCCTCCCCACCAAAAAGTCCTCAATCCAGTCTTAAATTTCACGTGATACCCCATGTGTTCGTACTTTGGACAATAAGCTTAGGTGTGGAATTTAGTCAAATGCTTTTTCTAAAAACAAGAAATACGCATCTACCTGATTGCCATGATCCCCATGTGATAAGGGTGGGAGCTAGGCTTCTTTTCTCTCACACGACCACAAACTCACACTGTGCTTCCCAGTTTTGTATTCTTTTGCAGTTCGTTGGAAATGAGTGGGATACTCTCAGTGAGAAGTACGCAACATTCCAGAAGCATTGGAATCTAACAACTGTCTTCATCGTAATGCGAATTAGTTTCATGAGCACTAAAAGCTGTCTTTATAGCTGAACTAAAGAGGCTAGCGATTGTGAAGGCTTTAGATGGTAAAAACTACCGTCACAAATAGCTGTTTACGCATTTGTACAACGACCCTTAAGCTAATTATTACGGAAGCGCCTCTAAACAACATTATTTTTTCAGGAGAGATCCTAAATTGTTCAAATTAATAGTGAAACCTTCAGCTGTCCTTTTTATTTCACAGTTCGCTACTATTTTGGGTCACTGGTCATTATCAAGCTTAAATTGTTCAAACTAAGGTATAACGTTCCCGCCGTTTATGCCAGCTAAGCTTGATAATGGTAATTGATGGAAACTAGTAGCGAACTGTGCAAAATAAAGGACAGCTGAAGGTTTAGCTATGAATTTTATCAATTATTTGGCGGCTGAATATCCCCGTCATCTCGTACACAAAAATACTAAATATTTTAAAAATGCCAAGTATAGACCGCTTTAGAACTGTTCAAATAAAATATTCCATAGAAAATATGTTAAATATTCATTTGTTGCAGAGAGACAGCTGTTAGAACGTAACTCATACCATAAATTCCATCTTTGACTTCGATGCAGATTCCAATTCTCTTGAGAACACCATCTGCTGGTACCTCTTGTTTGGACGATGTCTTGGCGTTCTTTTATAGAGGCTGAACTTTTGGGGGAAAGGTACTGTTTATAATTCGATCACTTAGTCTTCTGACTTAACCTTTTTACTTTTTTTGCACACCTCGCCTTGCAACCATCCCCACAGAGAAAAATTTAAAGTGTTAACGTCTGGGGACCTTGATGGACAAGAAACGTGATCAATTCTGATGAGAAATGTTCGGTTTAGCAGATGTCTCACCTGACGACTCAAACCTGCAGGATCACCGATGTACTGGAGAAACGTACTCATCCTTGCAGTCAAAGGGACGTCTCCGAGTATTGCTGGTCACTGTTTTTCAAGAAAGTCTAGATGACAATGGGGTAACACAACATGCCCAATCAACTGTCTCTCATACGACACCACACATTCACAGACAAGCATTCTTGAACAGTTGTCCCCACAAGGCATTCGAGTTCGCGTCGTGCCATCGACTTGAGTTACGAATGTTGTTGATGCTGCCACGAATGACATGGCCTCATCATTGCACATCATTAGCCAAATCCCATAAAATGACCAGATGTATTCATATTAAGTTGTTATGGCATTTAAATCATTTGATGAAATCAACTCTCAAATGCGCGCTTCGCAATACGAACGCACGGAGATCATTTTGTAGCTAATAGGTGGCACTTTGCGTACCTGTATTCTAGAACGAAGGGCAGGCTGTGTATAGTACGTGGAAGCTGGTCTGACTAAACAACCATCATAGCGAAGAGAGTATTCGTGGTGATTATGAGGAAGATGCACAGTTACCTGAGCCTTCGCAAATGCAAATAGCCCAAACTGAGAAGAAAAAGAATGTTACAAAAATTCGTGTTGTTTGTTACTCAGTAGGAAAAAGAAACGAAAACGCGTAGACTGTTTCGACGTCAACCAAACCAAACAGCCTTATCAGGTGATACGTAAGTCAGCTGTATGGCTGATACATATTTAATATGATTTGACAGCAACCAGTGCGATCTTTACATCTGATGTCATTGGATTAATGGGAGTACCTGGCGATTTTCTACCGCCCAACGACGAAACTCCAGTCGTATGCCTTCAGCTCCTCCGCTAAACTGTTGAATCCGATGTAAATGCTATGAATGAAGGTCGTTCTTAAGTAATCGTGCCATATTTTTGTATGTTGCGAACTGAGACGTGTAGAAATTCTTTGCCATTGTATCACTCCCACGCTCTGTAGTGAAATCAGGAGTAAACATTGCTACCCGAGGGGACCGAGCGGTTCCAGGCGCTTCAGTCTGGAACCGCGTGTCTGCTACGGCCGCAGGTTCGAATCCTGCCTCCGGCATCAATGTGTGTTATGTCCTTAGGTTAGTTAGGTTTAAGTAGTTCTAAAGTTCTAGGGGACTGATGACCTCAGATGTTAAGTCCCATAGTGCTCAGAGCCATTTAGAGTAAACATTCTTGAATTTTCTACGCTGCGGTTAGAAAGTCGTCCACCATACTAAAATGGTCACTGTACCTCCGGAAGCACGCTGCGTAGTTATCCTGCTGGAAAAGGAGGATCAGATTTTTGTGGACGTCCATCTTATTGCACTGACGTGGGACTTCAGCTGCTTGTATATGAGAAAAAGTACCACTACTGCTGCAATTGGAGAATGTCTTTATTCTACCACACGACTAGTTTCGGCGGCACATTACTATCATCTTCAGGCCCAACCACTGCCAAAAGAGCATTTGATTTCTTTGACGCGGTTACTGTGGGTTCCTTACTACTAGCACACGTCGACTATTCTTCACCAGGAATCTATACTCGACGAAAGTCGGTAGACACGTGATGAAAGCTAGCCCGCGATCATTTCCCAAAATTTCGAAACAGTTTTGAGTGACTTCCTTCAAACTTTTACGCGATGCTCTATTAAAAATTCATGGCATAGGCCACAAATATTTTTAAACTACTTCATATTAAATAACATGTAAAGTAGACCGAATACTAGCTAATATCTCTAGTTTTTCATTACTTTCTGTTAATGATCCACATAATTTTACACCACGTAGTACATAGATTTACAACATATAAAGTGGACACGTTATTGCCAAAAATCTCTAATTCTTCATTGATTCCCGTTACTTATATACACAATGCGATTGGTTTCCTGTTAAAATAGACTGCGAGAAAGAAAGTGATTTGGTGTGCTGTGAAAATATGCAGTTTCCTTTTCTTTCTCGCAGTTAAATAAATGGTTCAAATGGCTCTGAGCACTATGGGACTTAACAGCTGTGGTCATCAGTCCCCTAGAACTTAGAGCTACTTAAACCTAATTAACCTAAGGACATCACACACATCCAAGCCCGAGGCAGGATTCGAACCTGCGACCGTAGCGGCCGCGCGGTTCCAGACTGTAGCGCCTAGAACCGCTCGGCCACTCCGGCCGGCCTCTCGCAGTCAGGTTTAACTACTGTAACTATTAAAATCGTTACAGAAACTCAGTCTATACATGTCTGTAAGTACAACATCCCCGTGTATGTCATTTTAAACAAAGCTTGTTCTCAACGTTGTGCTGCTTTACTTTCTTACTCGTAGTTTGTTCTAACAAAAATCATGTTACATGTATCGATTATCGCCGTATGCTTAAAAAGATTACTACTTATAATCGTTCGACACTTCGTAAAGGGCCGTTCGCACAGCAAAATCAATGTGCAATAATGTCACGGCAGCCACTCTCCTCACACATGCTGCAGCCGGAGAGGTCGCTCTCATATCCCGTAGTCCAGTGAACGCAACTGATTTACCCATTCAGTTCAAGCGGGTCAGGGTCTTGTTTTCAGCAACAATAAATAAGATTCAGGATCGTAACTTGAAGACCGACTTACGATCAGAGTACTTTTAGCAGTTCATTATTTCTTTCCACACAGTATCCCAAAACATTATACTGTATACTGTTAGGGCACAAAGGAATTAATGACGTTAGCTGCTGTGGGCATTGATTTTGATTAGAGGGGGAAAGTTGAAAAACTTGTACCAGACCAGGACTAGAAACCGGGTCAGCTACTTACTAGGGCTAGAATTGCGCGCCTCCCAGCCGACCCAAATTCTCAACTTAGCCACACATTACTGATGTAGTACCCCTTGCCCCGTATCCTCATTACTCGCTGCATTTCAACGATTCCTGTAAGAGTTCGAGCGTAGTGCGCATCGACACTGAAGTGATCATCGGCCGTTCTCGCATTAATTATGTGTGTGTTGTTTGCTGTTTCGGACGCGTTGGAATGCACGTTGTTTGAATTTACTGTAAATGAAAGATATCTTCGAGTTTATTTACAACCATAACCTCAAGATAAAATAAAAAATAAATAACAAAAAGAGGAATCGGTAAGTTTTGCACTTTCATAGAAATTTCGGTTTGGATATAAACTGTCTCTGTTCTTAAAGAGAAACAGTAATGATTTTAGGTTGACAGATTCAGAAATGAAAGGAGAATCTGCAAGCTTATATGCAAATAATTTGTTTATAGTTCTGTAAGATACTGCACCAGCCCCAACTCTCGCCCACTGGGAATGTTGTTCTCGAGCACGGGATGAGTTACCAAGCGGCAGGCAGCTACTGCAAATACGAAGGGCCATCGACGTTTGTGTATCAGATTTGCCAGACGCGCCTCAAGTAATGCCTTCTCGTGGCAATCATATCTCCTCTACAGGACTGTAAGTGGCGTGTCAGTGGTAGGTCTAGGCACCCTGTAAAGGGAAGTGAGGGACAAAAAAGCTCGTGATGTTGTCTTCCACTTAAACAGAAACTGAGCGAATAGGACTCACTTGACCTCTTGGGAATCCAACCTGTTGTATCCCCTGTCAAATGAAGCCAGTTCAAACGTACTACAAATAATGAATGATTCTCATAAGAGAAATGACGAGAAGGCTCTCTCAGTAGGGATTCCTGGAAGAGTGATTCAACATGCTGAACAGCTTATTTTGGAGCCGATATGGGAATAATGGTGCAACCAACCGCAGATTCTGGAAAAACTGATGCCTGTTACCTCAGCTTCGAGATCATACTTGAGTCGCTCCAGAAGCTGACAGAAAAGGTTGAGAAGGTCATCCTTGCTCACGATTTCACCAAAGCTTACAATTTACAGCGATGTACACAGATTTTTTCCTGGTGCTCTAGCTGGTTTAGGACATCCTAGAGTTTTGTCAGAGCTGGGAGCTGTAGAGATCCATAAAGGCGTCAGGTACGCACATCAGAGACTGGAGAGCTGGCCAAGTAGCCCTGTGTGCAAGATGCAAGCAAAGGTTTTTGAGATTGGGCGACTCTCCACTCAGTCCAGATGACGGAAATTTAGGAAGATAGTCCAGACTGCGATAGCTGCGGGAAACCTGGAGATACAAGCTGGAGATCCATGGAAATGTAGTATTAGGAAACGTAGTGTTATCGAAATGTAGTAGTAGGATTAAAATACCAGGCATCCGGCCTCTCCGAAAAAAGTGCAAAAAGATGGTTAAAACCTAAAATTGATATGAGATTTTTGTAGACAACTTAAATCTGTATCAAAAGAATAGGCTAATGGGAAATAAGGGTAGTGAATTGGTCTTATTGGTCAAGGAATACAAATTCCTCACGATACAAATTGAAACTACATGCCATATTGTTAGAGCTAGACTTAATATCTAGGGTGACCTTCCAACTCGATCCTTGTTGTAACGACTCCCAGATTTAACTCCAGAAGCAACGGAAAACTCATTCCTCTGGTACGTAAGTTCGCTGACCATACCGTCATCACCGGGAGGGGTTTCAAGGACCAAAAAATTCGATGTGAAAAATTAAAGTTTTGAGAGTGCTGGGTGTGACAAGACGTCCTGCGAACCATAATAAAATGAGTTCTCTGTAAGTACCTAGAACGAATTGTTGGGAACTTTAAACGTTTACCTGTGGTGAGAAACATGTAGAACTATGGTTCAAGTGAGAAAGAATACATGACAATGTACCTGATAGATATGTACCGATAGAACAGTTTGTGACGGAACGGACACACCGCGGTATAGAGTCACTGAAAATAAAACTCCAAAGAAACAGGGACTACAGCATAATACTTCCCAAAGCAAGTCGTCAACCGGGAGTTTGTTTTCGGAGTTGTTATTCTATTTACACTATCTGTTCCCACATCTTATTAATGCCATCTACAGACCCCTCTGAAATCCACGTACACACGGAGTGCATAGGGGATTGAAGACGACTTTAATGAGATCCCGAAACTGGTCATGCAAATAAAATAACAACCCCCGAAAACATAATGCTCTTTGGTCATTTTTCTTTGGTAAATATCCGACCGGCCGCTATCCCCTATCCGCGAGTGAGCATTAGAGTCACTGCATTGTAGGTCTAGCACGAAGCTTACGTTTGCAGATAGAGTTATGCTTAATGAATAGCGTTTAGCTGTCGAAAGAAAAGTATATGAAACCTTCAGCGCCTACCGCTGCGCAATATTATCGAAAAATGTCTCACAAAATCAAATAACTTCTTGTCTGTTTAAAGCTTGATATTAACACTAAAGTTACTGTCCAGATGTGTGTGGATGGGACAACAACTGAAACTGAAGGTAACGAAGAAAAGCAGAGATACTGAACTCCATTTTCAGATGTTCCTCTATAAAGTAAAATACGCGAATACTGCCCTGAATTAATTCTCGCACCACTGTAATGATGACTGATATAGACTAGTGACGTTAAGAAACAACTGAAATCAAACTGAACAAAGCTCCAGGGCCCGATGGAATCCCTGTCACGTCGTATACCGAATTTTCTACCATAATCTAGCGTCGATCACTCAATGAAAAACTGTTTCTAGTAGTTGAAAGAAGTTTTTGAGAAAGCTTATTTGCGCTGTCAGCTGTACAATTGTATATTTATTCTCTACAGGTTTCAATCATAACAACCATCTTGACTTGCTAAAAACAATATACATAAAGTACCACACAATCAAGTGGAAGAAAGATGGTTTCCATACCGTTCACAAGTCGGGATATTTAAGCATGTATCAATCGATCCGAACACATTAGGCAGTCCTGTCTGGAGAAGATAAGCATTTAAGCTCTTAGCAAATGTTTTCTCGAAATAACTTTCTAGAGCTACTTTGGCATTTATTTGGTCATTACCAGTTCCAAAGCCTAAACCTTTATTATAAAGCCGCCATGATGATTAATACCTGATAAGCTGTCAGCGTTCTGCCTGGCATACAACTGAGGCAGATCACACAGCAGATTTATATCCCCACTGGCCAACTGTCGGACAAAGGTATTTAAGCCACATACCCGAAATAAAATTCTCTTGTGTAAACAAAGAAAAAGTTATGTCCGAAGTACAACTCGCGCTATCTCGTCGTCCATAGTAACTAGTAACGATGGTGACCTTACATATTCATTAATAGAAAAAAATTATTATTCTTTATGTGTCTTTATTTGTGACTGAAAGATGTTGAGGCTCTTTGGTTTGAACACTTCAGAGTTGGATATTAAATAGATCGACATACATGATTTGGTTATTGATGGATTTATAACATAACTTACGAGTTCTTAAAATAGGAAAACTACAACTAGGAATTTCGATAGTTCAATTATAACTAATAATAGAGTAAAATATCATAGAATAACTGATCGAAACCGAATCATAAGTCTGGTTCTCAGTTTAATTATTGCTAACGATAAGATAGATAACTGCACTCTCATTGTACAATTTGTCAGCCAAACATAATTTGGATGTGTGTCCTGTAGGAAAAATAGTTCTTTCGCACAAATGACTGCTATTTTGCTATATTAAATAAATCGTTGCCTCAGTGCTGTTGTACATCCAGCCTTCAGGATCAACATGAATTGTGCTAATGTCGTCGTAAGTCATCTTACGATCAAGAACTACAAGTCCAGTATAAAACAATGAAATCCCTGTTTCATTTTATAACGTTTTGTTTTTGGTATTAAAACTGGAACTTTTCATTTCATTTTCTGCATATGAAGACAACGCGAGCTCTTCGCTATTAGGTCCATTGAATAGTCCCGAAACTTTCAAGATGAGCTGCTAGTATAACTCTTTAAGTGACAACAGGTAATATATATACCACTGATCTTAAATTTTCTTTATTGCTTTATGTACTAGAAAAACCGATTTTATTGGTATTAATATAATGACAATAGTTTCTCTGATTGGTATATACCATTTTTAATTCTCTAAGTCTTCAGGCTCGAGATATCAGTGAACAAGTGAGTAATGGTATGAACATTTACCGATGCTCCTTGAAGCACTCTTCATCGGAGCTCGTCTTTTTTAGCTTGCTGTTAGCGCGTTTGGATTTACCCTCATGATATCTTCTGATACGATAGACGAAGTTCAGTTCACAATAGCATTTCCTTCATTGTAAAGTATGAAATATTAACGAGAATCTTTCGTACGCAGGAAAACTATAAATAGTTAAAATTAAGCATATTTACAGCTAAATTCCTTCCACGCCGTACAACAAATATATTGCCGAGAACTCATTTCCGAGATACATCCATTTTTAATGATTATACCCTGCGAAATGCTCCTTCTAATGAAGAAAGAAGATTGCAGGTAATATTGTTTCACAAATTATCTCGAAAATATTGGACAGAAGAGAGCATAACTTATTCCTGTCGGCGCTGCGCATATAGTATGAATACTTCAAATACGCAACAAGACTAAAGCAGATTATTTACGCACTTGAATGTAATGGGCATATTATTTCCTCATTTCTGGTTGATTTTTTTTTATGGCTGCAGCGATAATATTGGCATATTTGAATATTTCTTTTACATCTGTAAGAAAGACTACATAGAGGAGGCATAGTTCCACGGCAGATGATCATGTAACGAACTGCTTGGATGAGGTTAGAGAGGAGCACGCAGAAGATTCAGAATTTGGAGAAAACTCTGATACAGATGATGTTGCTACTATTTCTACAGTTTCAAAATTTACCACAGCAACTGATGGTAGTATGGCGAACACCGTGTCAATTCGACCAGTGGGTGAAGAAACTAGTACAGATTTAGAAGGGAGGGTAGACTGTTTGCCTGTACTTTGAGGAAGCATTTCATTAAAGTCGTGAAACTGTGGCACTGAGATGGTTGTTAACAAGAATTTATTTGCATGATCTAAAACTGTTTGTGAACCTCAAACCAGTAGTAATTATCCAGATTTTAACATTCTACTTCACACTAGCTGTGATCTATTGTTGCCAATTATATCCTCATGGCTGTAACCCAATTTGCGTTCAGTGGTTGGCCTTGGATTTTTCCAAGTAAATTGCGAAGTGTTTCGGTCTTTTCTGTGTCGTTTACTGTGATGTGTTCGTCGATTTGTGCACCAGGTTCGCTGATGATTTGGCCCACTGTTCGCTTCAGTTTTTCCCAAAAAGTGAGTAGGGTTGCATGAGCCAAGACCTGGTTACCCCAGTCCTTGTTCTGCATTTGCAGATTCTAGATCTAGCTTGGTTGCTGAGAGGATTCCAATCCGTTTTAGCCAATTCATTGGGTTGTCGTTTAATTTGTCTGTTTAATTTCTCTTTTCTTTCACTAAGTTGAAAATGTATGTAGCATTCTGCCTCTGTGTTCTACATAGGCCTGGGTAAACGGTTACTCCAGTTCGAACGGGCTCGAGATTTCCGGATACGCCGCAGTGTTCGGTACAGTATCGAGCTAGTTCGAACAATTACTTGACGGGAGTCAACACATAGGGGCTTCCGAAAGAAACTACTAACTATCTCAACAATAAGCTACGGCTCTGGATAAATTTCGTGAAACAGTGGAGGAAATAGTATAAAATCCTACCACTGCACAAACTCCTACTGTGTTTGAACAAATCTAAAATACTAGGTTTCATACAATATGTAGAATATGTAAACATTTACGACGATTTTTAAGTAAAGATAACAAAGACGCCGGCCGGAGTGGCCGAGCGGTTCTAGGCGCTACAGTCTGGAATCGCGAGACCACTACGGTCGCAGGTTGGAATCCTGCCTCGGGCATGGATGTGTGTGATGTTCTTAGGTTAGTTAGGTTTAAGTAGTTCTAAGTTCTAGGGGACTAATGACCTCAGAAGTTAAGTCCCACAGTGATCAAAGCCATTTGAACCATAACAAAGACGAAAATGTTGTCCTCTAAAACATACTGCTTGACTGAGCCTAGTATATTATCCTATTTGATTATCAGAGGCGGTAATGATTGACCACGTAGGCCAGGAAATGAGCTGTTCACATATTTGAACGACAGGTAAAAACTTTAGTAGATTTTAATCAGTTTGAAAACAGCACGGCAACATTCAGATGAAACAATCAAGGCAACTAACAAAAAATTAAATACCGAACAAGCGAAACTGATCGTAATGATGTGAATGTTTAACTCGGGAATAAATTACAACGGACTGACCCGTCTTCCAGATAAGAACCATCAGACCACACCAAATTGTGGGACGACCGAAAGCTCGAGAATTACAAAGGATCATGATTGCAATCTTTTATTTATTTATTAGTTGCCATTGCTAGACACGCCCTATTGTTAAACTCCACAGTGCATTAAACACGTTAAGGTAAGTTCGGATAGTGTCAACAAGAGGCACTATACCGTAGGCGAATCAAACGATCGAGCAGAACCCTAGGTTCCAGAACTGCGACGTAAACTGTTCAAGTCGTGTACAAGCACAGCCTTACTTCCACGTTTGATAACGCTTATTGTTATTGACGGTAGTCTGTTATAGTTAGACAAGTATATAATTAGTCTTCAACATTACCTAGCGTATGCATGTATATATCATATGCCACTTAATCTAGAAATGAACTATAACCGTCAATGACACCCGATACATGCAAGACGTTTCCTGAATTAAATACACTAGTATCTTTGGAGCGCTGTAGAAAGGATAGCACATGGTCGTGTGATCCTCCTGAGCTTGCGTTAGACATGGCATTGACCTGGTCTAAATGTACCAGTCGGCTGTGTGGAATCATAATCGCAGGAAGGGGCTATTGTGTTTAGATAACTTGAACGATGATTCAGGACTTCTTGGTGTGTCAACATGGACTGACCAACGTGTCTGCCAATCGCTGTCATTTGATGTGGTGTAACTAATTATAGATTCAACTTTGAATACTAAAACAATTTTTTATTTATTTGCGTTTTTTAGCTCATTCGAATATATATGAAATAGTCTCTCCTAAATTTTATTCTGTTAACATTATCCACTCTCAAAAAAAGTTTTTCATCACATCGATTACGAGAGTTCCGGAACCTGTACACAAAATTGGAATAGAGATCAGCATAAACATGATTTCCGCCCTTTTTATTTCTCATGAAAACCACACATTACATGTTGTACCACCATACAGCGAGACCTTCAGAGGCGGTGGTGCAGACTGCTGTACACACCGGCTTTTCCAATACCCAGTAACAAGTCCCCTTGTACCGATGTATGCCCGTATTCTTTGCGGATTACTATCCATCAGTTCATCAAGGCACTGTTGGTTAAGATTGTCCCACTCCTCAACGGCGTTTCGGCGTAGATCCCTCAGAGTGTTTGGTGGGTCACGTCGTCCATAAACAGCCCTTTTCAATCTACCCCCGGCATGTTCGATAGGGTTCATATCTGAAGAACATGCTGCCCACTCTAGTCGAGCGATGTCATTATCCTGAAGGAAGTCATTCACAAGACGTGCACGATGGGGGCGCGAACTGTCGTCCATGAAGATGAATGCCTCGCCATTACGCTGCCGGTATGGTTGCACTATCGGTCGGAGGATAGCATTCACGTATCGTATAGCCGTTACGGCGCCTTCCATAACCACCAACGGCGTACGTCGGCCCCACATAATGCCACCTCAAAACATCAGGGAACCTCCACCTTGCTGAACTCGCTGGACAGTGTGTCTAAGGCGTTCAGCCGGACTGGGATGCCTGCAAACACGTCTCCGACGATGGCCTGGTTGAAAGCATATGCGACACTCATTGGTGAAGAGAAGGTGGTGCCAATCCTGAGTGGTCCAAATCTTCAAATGTTTATATGTGTGGGGATTTCTAAGGTACCAAACTGCTTAGGTCATCCGTCCGTAGACTTGCACACTATTTAAGCTAAAGCTAAACCATGCCCGAGGGAGGCTTCGAACCTCCGGCGGGAGGAGCCGCGCAGTGCGTGATATGACGCCTCAAACCGAGCGGCCGCTCCGCGCGGCCCTGAGCGGTCCATTCGGCAAGTGGTTGGGCCCATCTGTACCGCGCTGCATGGTGTCGTGGTTGCAAAGGTTGACCTCGCTTTGGACGTCGGGATTGAAGCTGCGCATCATGCAGCCTATTGTGCACAGTTTGACTCGTAACACGACGTCCTGTGAATGCACGAAAAGCATTATTCAGTAAGTTGGCGTTGCTGTCAGGGCTCCTACGAGCCATAATCCGTAGGTAGCGGTCATCCACTGCGGTATTAGCCCTGAGCGACGCATGTCATAGGCAGTTCCTGCCTCTCTGTATTTCTTCCACGTCAGAACAACATCGCTTTGGCTCAATCCGAGCCTGGATACTTTCCTTTTTGAGAGCACTTACTGGCACAAATTAACAATGCGGACGCGACCGAACCGCGGTATTGACCGTCTAGGCATGGTTGAACTGCAGATAACACGAGCCGTGTACCTGCTTCTTGGTGGAATGACGAACTGGTGGGCTGTCGGACCCTCTCCGTCTAATACGCGCTGTTGAAGCATGGTTGTTTACATCTTTGGGCGGATTTAGTGATATCTGTGAACACTCAAAGGGACTGTGTCTGTGATACAATATCCACAATCAACTTCTGTCTACAAGAGTCCAGGGAACCATGAGAAACTTCTTTTGATGTTTGTGTATTTTCTTTTGGTCGTCAGTCTTCTGACTGGTTTGATGCGGCCCACCACGAATTCCTCTCATGTGTTAACGTCGTCATCTCAGAGTAGCACTTGCAACCTTCAACTCAGTTATTTGCTGGATATGTTCCAATCTCTGTCTTCCTCTACAGTTTTCGCCATCTGTACCTCCCTCTAGTACCATGGAAGTCATTCCATCATGTCTTAAAAGGTCCTATCATCAAGCCTTTTCTACGTATCAGTGTTTTCCACTTACTTATTTCCTCTCCGATTCTCCTAATAACCTCCGCGTTCCTTTCCTTATCAGTCCACCTAATTTTCAACATATGTCTGTATTATCACATCTCAAATGCTTCGATTCTCTTCTGTTCCGGTTTTCTCGTAGTCCAAGTTTCACTACCATACAATGCTGTACGCATGACGTACATTCTCAGAAATTTCTTCCTCAAATTAAGGCCTGTATTTGATATTAGTAGACTTCTTTTGGCCAGGAAAGCCATTTTTGCCATTGCTAGCCTGCTTTTGATGTCCTCCTTGCTCCATCAGTCATTGGTTATTTTACTGCCTAGTTAGCCGAAATCTTTAACTTCATCTACATCGTCACCATCAGTCCTGCTGTTAGCTTTCCCGCTGTTCTCACTTCTACTACTTCTCATTACCTTCGTCTCTCTACGATTTTGTCTCAGTCCATACTGTGTAATCATTAGACTATTCATGCCGATTAGCAGATCAAGTAATTCTTCTTCACTTTCAATCAGGATAGCAATGTCATCAGCCAATTGTATCAGTGATATCCTTTCACCTTGAATTTTAATTCCACTCCTGAACCTTTCTTTTATTTCCACCATTGCTTTTTCGACGTACGGATTTTACAGTAGGGGCGAAAGGATACGTTCCGTCTTACAACCCTTTTAATTCGAACACTTCGTTCTAGGTCGTCCTGTCTTGTTATTCCGCTCTGGACTCTTGTACATACTGTATATTATCCGTCTCCCCTTACAGCGTACTCCTAATTTCCTCAGAATTTCACTCATCTTCCACCATTTTACACGGTCGAACGCTCTGTTCAGATCCTACGAACGTGTCTTGAGTTTTCTTTAGTCTTCCCCTATTATTAACCGCAACGCCAGAATTGCCTCTCTCGTGTCTTTACTTTTCCTAAAGCCAAACTGATCTTCATCTAGCGCATCCTCTGTCTTCTTTTCCTTTCTTCTGTGTATTATTCCTGTAAGCAACTTGGATGCATGAGCTGTTAAGCTGATTTTGCTATAAATCTCGCACTTGTCAGCTCTTGGAGTGTGGATGATGGATGATGCTTTTCTGAAAGTCAGATGGTATGTCGCCAGACTCATACATTCTACACACCAACGTAAATAGTCGTTTTGCTGCCACTTCCCCGCTAAGATTTTAGAAATTCTGATGGAATGTTATCCATCTCATCTGACTTATTTGACCTTAAGTGCTCCAAAGCTCTTTGATTGTAACACTGGATCCCTTGTCTCTTCTAAACTGTTACTTCTTCTATCACATCAGACAAATTTTCCCCCTCATAGAGGCTTTCAGTGTATCCTTTCCATCTATCCACTCTCTCCTCTGCATTTAACAGTGGAATTCGCTTTGGATTCTTAATGTTACCACCCTTCCTTTTTTAATGTCACCGAAGGTTGTTTTGACTTTTCTGTATGCTGTGTCTGTCCTACCAACCATCATTTCTTTTTCGATGTCTTCACATTTTTCCTGCCGCTATTTCGTCTTAGCTTCCCTGCACTTCCTATTTATTTCATTCCTCAGCGATCTGTATTTCTGTACTCCTGGGTTCCCCGAAACATTTTTGTACTTCCTCCTTTTATCAATTAATTGAAGTATTTCTTCTGCTACCCATGGTTTCCTGCAAGTTACCTTCGTTGTACTATATTTTCCTTCCCAACTTGTGATGATCCTTTTTAGAGATATCCATTCCTCTACAACTGTACTGCCTATTGAGCTATTCCGTATTGCTGTATCTATAGTCTTAGAGGACTTCAAGCGTAACTCGTCATTCCCTAGTACTTTCGTGTACCACTTCTTTGCATATTGATGATTTCTGACTAATGTCTTAAACTTCAGCCTGCTCTTCATCACTACGATATTGTGATCTGAGTCTATATCTGCTCCTGGGTACTCCTCACAATCCAGTATCTTATTTCGGAATCTCTGTCTGACCATGATATAATCTAATTGAAATCTTCCGGTATCACCCGGCCTTTTCCAAGTATACCTGCTCCTCTTGTGATTCTTGAACATGGTATTCACTATTACTAGCTGAAACTTGTGTATTACACGTCATTAATACTACTTGGTCGTGGTCCTAGGGCGAAATGTACGTTATCGGTTGCAGAATCGTCCGCAGTCAGCTTCAGAGGCCGGTTCTCTAAATTTTCTGCACAGTATTCCCCGAAAAGAAAGTCGCTTTCCCGCAGGGATTCCTATTTGGATTCGTGAAGCATTTCCGTAATATTTGCGTTTTAGTTAAACTTAGTGGTAACATAGCTAGCACCTCGCCAGTAAACTGTTTCGATGTCTTCCTTTCATCCGAGCTGGTGCGAATCCCAAACATTTGAGAAATATTCAGGAATAGGTCACATTAGTTTACTTTATGCAGTCACCTTTACTGATGAACCATACTGTCCTAAAATTCCCCCAGTTCACCGAAGACGAACATTACCTATTGTAATCCTTACATTGTAGTTCCATTTCATATCGCATTGCAACGTTACGCCTATATACTGATCGATGTGTGTCAAGCAGCACAGTACTAACACTGTATTAGACGTTTGTTTTTCCTGTTAATCTGCCTTAACTTACATTTTCATACGTTTAGAGCTAGCTGCCATTAATCATATCAATTATAAATGTTGTCTGCGTCATCCTGTACCTTCCCACAGTCACTCAACGACGACACTTTCTCATACAGCGCAGCATCGTCAGAAAACAGCTGCAGATTGCTAACAACCCTGTCCGCCTGACCATTTATGTATATAGAAAACAGCAGAAGTCCCATCACAATTCCTTGGGGCACTCCTGACGATACCCTTGTCTCAGGACACTCATCGTTGAGGGCAACGTACTGGGTTTTGTTACTTAAAAAATCTTCGAGCCATTCACGTATCCGGCAAGCTACTCCATATGCTCATACCGTCGTTAACACAGTGCACGACCGTGTCCAAGGTTTCGCCGAAATCTCGAAGTATGGAATCCATCTGTTGCCCTTCAACCATAATTCGCGGAACAGGACTTGAGGAATGGGGAAGTTGAGTTTAGCTGATTTGTGGGCAGCGGCTTTTCCCTCTCAAGGAAAATGTTGGATCTAAAAGAAAGTCCAAAAACTGTGCAGTGAACCCTTTTTAAAGGTAGAGGTCTATTATCTTTGGTGCTCTGTTCTTTTATTCTTCTATAAAGGAGTCACCTGATATTTTTTGAGTCGCTTGGGACGAAGCGCTGGACTAGAGATTCGGGATAAATGCTAGCTAAGTGGGGGCCATTGCCACTGAGTACTCTCTGAAGAACTGAATTTGGAATTCCTCAGGATCATCCTCCAAACTGTCCCAGTTTGGCTCTATCTGATTTTCATCTTTGCCAAAATTTAAAGAACCCCTCCGAAGATTTCACATTGATAATGATCAAGCGGTGCAGGAAGGTCGGGGCTGTGCCTCCGGCAACAAAGTCAAATATTCTACAGTTATCAACAAACTGTTCTCTCAATCTGAGAAATATGTTCGTCGTTATATGTTGAAGAATAATGATGTAGAATGTTAGTAAAGTTTATTTTATTTAAAATGCTTTAATATTATCCACAAAAATATTCAGAGGCATTGCTATTCAGCAAGCTCCATTATTTACAGGGTGATTATAATTAGAGTTAAAATTTCAAAACGCTTTAGAAATAGCACCACTGGTCAGAATGACGTCAAATTGGAACGGAATATTATGGGAGAAGGGGGAAGATATATCGCAAAAGAAAAAAAAAAATACTGTGAAAATTGATCGATAGACGGCGCTCTTTTGGCGTGCAACCTGGAAGCAGTGGCCACAGCAATGCAGGAGGAGACGAGCGGTGGCGTGCAAACGTGTAGTGCACTGAGAATTACCCGAACATTGCACATACCCGTGAGCACGGTACGTAAAATCCTACGAAACATCCTTCTTTACCGGCCATTCAAAATTACCTAGGTCCACGATTTGCTTCCTGTTGACCTGCCAACAAGAGAGCCCTCTGCTTTAGAATTTCTTGTTCTCATGGAAGTGAACGATGATTGGCCTTGGAAGATTTTGTTGATAGACGAAGCCCACTTCCATCTGACAGGATATGTCAGTACACAGAATTGTCGAATATGGGCAACGGAAAATTCACACGCAAATCAACCTGTACCACTTTGTCCTGAAAAGGTCAGTGTGTGGTGCGGTTTAGCGACATCATGTATCAGAAGGCCATATTTTTTCGAAGAGACATGTGCTTCCGGTCCTGTTACCTGTACGTCAGTCGTAAGCGCTCTCCAACAGCGTGGATATGTGGAGGGGATCATTTGTATGAAAGATTGCGTACCTCCTCACATTGCAAATACAGTTAAGCAGCTTCTGAAATGTCATTTCGGAGGTGCTAGAAATATCAGCCGCCATTTCCCTACAGCCTGGAAGTCCCGATCACCTGACCTTAATTCGTGTGTTCAGTGTTCCTATTGCAAACTTAGATCAGTTGTGGAACATTCTGTTTCTCTATTTCAACTTGTTGCAGAAACGCAGAAAGCATATTGAAAATGTTTTGCGCCAGTCACAGGCAAATTAATAATCCGATTTGATTTTTATTGATGCTTTTAATGCGGTTTTTGGCTTCAGGACAGTTAAAACCCGGTGTGATTGACGCTTTTCATGCGGTTTTTGATCTCAGGACAATTAGAAACCGATTTTTCTCATCCGATGTGATATGACCTTGCCGCGGTGAATGGGCTTACGTAACTAACAGTATCACACTTGTGCACCTACGCACACTGAGTAGTACAACTGGTTTACATCAAACGTACACCTTAGACATTGTGGTATGATTCATCTGTCATCTGACACTATTAAATTATGATGCTTACAGCGCCATCTATTGCTACATTTTGTAACTGTTTAGTTTTCTTCTGCCACACGTTTTCTCCCTTCTCCGATAATATTCCGTTGCAATTTGACGTCATTCTGACCAGTGTGTTATTTCTACAGCGGTTTGAAAGTTTAACTTTACTTGCAATCATCCTGTATATTCAATAACTCAAGCAGCACTGAACAAGTATGGTAGTTCACTAGTACTCCAGTACTACTCCTTTTCGGATGATAAGTCGCAGAGTGTGCAGCAACGGCCCATTAATGCCTTTAACCAGCAATACTTGCAGCATGCTTTTAAGACCAGAGATAGTTTTTTATATTACGGTATTTTTTGTAGAGTGACTTGGGCTCATTCATTCAGGTTATCGTGAACTTGATCTGAGCTGTTTATTTCCATATTCTAGGTAATCAAGTGTTTTCTTATTTGTGATGAGTACGCTGTGAACGGTCCTGTCATTCAAACCGAGCACAAAAAAATGGTTCAAATGGCTCTGAGCACTATGGGACTTAACTTCTGTGGTCATCAGTCCCCTAGAACTTAGAACTACTTAAACCTAACTAACCTAAGGACATCACACACAGCCATGCTTGAGGCAGGACTCGAACCTGCGACCGTAGCGGTCGCGCGGTTCCAGACTGTAGCGCCTAGACCCGCTCGGCCACTCTGGCCGGTTAAACCGAGCACAGCCGTGTCGACTGGGCTGGAAGCATACGTGCCTGGTCTGACGAACTCAAAAGGCATTCTGTTGCACCTCAACTGTCCAGCTAAATCACCCCATTATAATCCCATAATACGTTTGGTACCATTTGGAACAGTAAGTGAACGTAGAAATCGACACCCTTGCAATTTCTAACTTCTGCGGGACCTAAACATTACTGAGTCGTGTTTGCTAGGTACGACATACTATACCTATATGCCGAAATGATATCATTATCGAGCGTGGAGGCAGTATTACAAACCAGTAACATATTGCCTGTTGGGAGCGACTATGTCTGGCATGCTTACATGGCAGCATTTTTGACTTTGCTGTGGATGGGTGAAATGTTTTTAGTTTGATACTTTAATTACGCTATAGTATGGAAATCTTTCCTATGATTTGTTGTTAGGCGATTTAAATGTTTCACTTATCTTTTGCATGAAGTTCTGGCGGATACTGGTTAGCTACGTTCGAGCTTAAAAAATGGTTCAAATGGCTCTGAGCACTGTGGGACGTAACTTCTCAGGTCATCAGTCCCCTAGAACCCAGAACTATTTAAACCTGACTAACCTAAGGACATCGCACACATCCATACCTGAGGCAGGATTCGAACCTGCGACTGTAGCAGCAGCGCGGTTCCGGACTGAAGCAGCTAGAACCGCTCGGCCACAACGACTGGCTCGAACTTAAATTCAAATAATTTTATATGTTGGCGCAGGACCGCTTTCAAGTAACTACATGTCATAATCGAGAAAGAAGGTGAATATGAGTCGCCATTAATGTATTTTTAAGGCAATGACTTACAAAATCTGTCTTATTACATCTTTTATTGTTAATACTATAGGCCTACAGCATTCACAGTGTCATGCCAATATTTGTTTCTATATACGTACAATTAAAAATTTACGTATATTACACTGCACGTCCTTTTGTAAATTTCCTCATTGCGTAATTATTTATACTGAAAAACAAACGAAATTATGACAGATTTAATGGACTAACGAACGGTGTAAGTACGTGCTATAATCCGTTTGTAGTAATAAGTATGTCACATAGATATGTGTGCTGTGAATCTGTAAACGGCTAATACCCTGAGATATGTCTGGTGTGGAAAATGCCCATAGCCTACTTTTACTCGAAGAGATGTCAATATGATTGTACATATGTGGAATTGCTTATTGACGATGCTGCAGGCACGGGTAAAAACTTTCCATGTCTGCACACCTACGCCGGCCGTTGTGGCAGTCCGGAACCACGATGCTGCTACGGTCACAGGTTCGAATCCTGCCTCGGCCATGGATGTGTGTGATATCCTTAGATTAGTTAGGTACAAGTAGTTCTAAGTCTAGGGGAGTGATGATCTCAGATGTTAAGTCCAATAGTGCTCAGAGCCATTTGAACCATTTATTTGCCCAGCTACGGTAACATGTGGGAAAACATAGTATACCTCTTATAGTCAACACTCAGTTTTGTCGGATGAACACTGAGTAACGCCGTAAACATCAGAACTGAGAATATACACTACTGGTCATAAAAGTTGCTACACCACGAAGATGGCGTGTTACAGACGCTAAATTTAACCGACAGGAAGAAGATGCTGTGATATACAAATGATCAGCTTTCCAGAGCATTCACACAAGGTTGGCGCCGGTGGCGACACCTACAACGCGCTGACATGAGGAAAGTTTCCAACCGATTTCTCATACACAAACAGCAGTTGACCGGCGTTGCCTGGTGAAACGTTGTTGTGATGCCTCGAGTAAGGAGGAGAAATGCGTACCATCACGTTTCCGACTTTGAGAAAGGTCGGATTGTAGCCTATCGCGATTGCGGTTTATCGTATCGCGGCATTGCTGCTCGCGCTGGTCGAGATCCAGTGACTGTTAGCGGATATGGAATGGGTGGGTTCAGGAGGGTAATACGGAACGCAGTTCTGGATCCCAACGGCATCGAAACACTGGCAGTCGAGATGACAGGCACCTTATCCGCATGGCTGTAACGCATCGCCCAGCCACGTCTTGATCCCTGAGTCAACTGATGGAGACGTTTGCAAGACAACAACCATCTGCACGAACAGTTCGATGTCGTTAGCAGCAGCTTGGACTATCAGCTTGGAGACCATGGCTGCGGTTACCCTTGGCGCTGCATCACCGACAGGAGCGCCTGCGATGGTGTACTCAATGACGAACCTGGGTGCACGAATGGCAAAACGTCATTTTTTCGGATGAATCCAGGTTCTGTTTACAGCATCATGATGGTGGCCTCCCTGTTTGGCGACATCGCAGTGAATGCACATTGGAAGCGTGTATTCATCATCGCCATACTGGCTTATCACCCGGCGTGATGGTATGGGGTGCCATTGGTTACACGTCTCGGTCACCTCTTGTTCGCATTGATGGCACTGTGAACAATGGACGTTACATTTCAGAAGCGTTGCGACCCGTGGCTCTACCCTTCATTCGATCCCTGCGAAACCATACATTTCAGCAGGATAATGCACGACCGCATGTTGCATGCCCTGTACGGGCCTTTCTGGATACAGAAAATGTTCGACTGCTGTCCTGGACAGCACATTCTCTAGGTCTCTCACCAATTGAAAACGTACGGTCAATGGTGGCCGAGCAACTGGCTCGTCACAATACGCCAGTCACTACGCTTGATGAACTGTGGTATCGTGTTGAAGCTGCATGGGCAGCTGTACCTGTACACGCCATCCAAGCTCTGTTTGACTCAGCGCCCAGGCGTATCAAGGCCGTTATTACGGCCAGAGGCGGTTGTTCTGGGTACTCATTTTTCAGGATCTATTCCCCCAAATTGCGTGAAAATGTAATCACATGTCAGTTCTAGTATAAAATATTTGTCCAATGAATACCCGTTTATCATCTGCATTTCTTCGTGGTGTAGCAATTTTAATGGCTAGTAATGTAGTCCTTTAATTGACCATTACGTGTGTTTTTGTCCATATCGAACATTTGATCCAGAACGAGAATCTGTTCCTCTATCCTGAGTAATATTCAGAATCATGATCCTTTCTTGTTTCAGTATTTAAGCCCCTGAAGAATTGGTCAAAAGCCCATTCACAAAATTACTGGCTTAAAATTAAATATAATAGTATACTACATTGAAAATGGCAGCTTGCACGTTATTGAACCAAAACATTACGATCATCTGTTTAATAGCTTGTTGCTCCTTTTTGGAACGAAATACATAAATGATTCTGCGCATCAGGGAGCCGACAGTGTGTTCATAGGTTTGTGTAGGTATGTCGCATTAAATGTCCATACACTGTTCATGAAATTTGCATAAATAGCAAGCTGCTGATCTGTATAAACGTCTATGGTGCCCGACAGCGACGCAGATGGGTTCCATGGTACTTACAACAAGCGAATTTGGTCACCGAGACTTTAATGTGAGTTCACTACAATGCTCCTCAAGCCACTATAGCACGGTTGTGGTTTCGAGACACGGAGAATTATACTGCTGAAAGATGACATCGTCATCGGTCAAGACATCAAGTATGAAGCGGTGCAGATGGTTCGCAGTTGTTAGCGTCTCTTCGATTTCTACCACAGGTCCCGTGCAAGCACAGGAGAATGTCTTCCTCAGCATAACACTGCGCCCACCAGTCTGCGCTCATGGCGCGCTGGTATTACGAGACGCCGTTCACTTCGATGTCTGTGTTTGTAGAGGGCGATGACCATCGCCCTAGTGTAGAAAAAGTTTGATTCACCCGAAGATCCTACACGTTTCCATTGATCGACGGTTGAATCCCGACTTTCCCGTGCCCACTGTAGTCGTAACTGACGGTGTCGTTGCGTCACCATGTGAACACGTGGGGGTGATGTGCTGCGGAGCTCCATGTTCAACAATGTACGATGAATGATGTACTCCGAAACACTTGAGCGTGCACCAGCGTTGTTCTCGTTCGGGAGAGATTTCACAGATCACCATCCATGTTATTTTACAGAGCAAACAAGTCTCAGAAACCCACTCTCTGTCCAGAGTCGTGGACGTCCAACCACTTACACCTAGTAGCAGTTTCGCTGTCCTTCCACCTCTTTCGCTAGATACGACAGTAGCACGTGAACATTCGACCAGCTTCTCCGTTTTCGAGACACTCTTTCACAAGTTCTGCGTAATAATAATCTAACCTTTATGGAAGTCGGTTATCTCAGTGGATTTCCCCATTTGTAGCCCATGTCTTCGCCTGTGTGATCCCCCGCCCGTGACTCCCGCGCTTACACACTTCGCTTGCACACTTTTTTTGTTACCACTTTGTATGCAACGCCACCAGGCGGCATCAGACGTCGCGGTGGACGGTGATGTTTTCATAGTGTTTTGGCTTATCACTGTCTAGCGAAATAAGATACGCGGTGTGGTCGTGGGAATATGAATATAATGTGACATTCCTAACACGAACGTGAAAGGGAACGTGTTTCTGTTCTTTGCTCTTGTATTGTTCACTAGTGAGGAAATTTGCGTTGCAAAGACTTGTGCAGACTTAACTTACATTTTATGAATAGTGTTTCACAAAATTTGTTTGCTTTGTTTTTGTATGTTCTTTGTTCACTAGTTTGGATGGGATAGTTTTATACGATTTTTGTTTCATGTTGTGTGATTATTTGAACATGAGAGCCAGGGCCCTAGCCGGTTCAGATAATAGCTTGACTGCGAACAAAAATTACTTCTCTGCGAGAGAAATAGCGTATAATGTGTGTCTCTTCACTGCAACAACTGAAATTTTCGACACATGTAGTGGAAACAGCTCATGATATTTAACTTTTGAGGCAGTTTAGTGTTAATTTAACGTGATGTTTCTTTTGTTGCTTCAAGTTAATGCATTTTTCGATAGGAATTCCTAAATTAGATTGTCTAATACTTTATACATTGTTTAGAGCTGTTTCGCTGTACGTTCTCAAACATGCACCAATAATTTGAGAAATGCTATGAACATAAGTGACGTAAACGAAATATAACAAGAAATATTACAATAAGCTATCGAATCAGGGCATGAAGGCTGACAGCAGTTAAGACACAAGGCAATCTGTCAATCGAATAGCTAAAAGATCAATTACGAAATACTTCTCGAAGCTCAAAAGAGAAAGCCAAACTAATAAAAGAAGAAGTAATACGAAAAAAAGGCTACTCAGCACTGTGAGACGACATGAATGGAGCTTCAGTCACAGCCTCTGTATTTTGAAAACAGTTCTGTACAAATCGTTTCAAATATTCCACAGATGTACAACGTTCTCTTTGAAAACTCCTCCTCAATTTACCTAAACCGACACAAAGATTCGTGCCACAGAAACCTCAAGAAAAGAACTATATTTCTGTTTAGAAGATATCTTATTAGCCATTGACTGTAAAAATTATTTGTTTTTAGTATTTCATGCAGCTCGTTGAATGTATCTATATCCTTACAGTTCAAATTCTCAGATACCACGACGACATGTGTACATATATGAGGATTTTTAGTGTCTGACATTTGCTAAAGCACAGCCCTTTGGTGTGTACCACTTGATTCACTGGAATAGTGAAAATAAGTAATTTCTTCGGCCATGTCTTCCAAAAACCTTAGCCTGCTTGTGAACCATTAAAAGTGATCAAACTCTAATTCATTACCACCCGTCAAACATGGAACCATCAAACAGTGCAAGAGCGTAAGATACCTACTTGAAGACATTGTTACGGGAATGGTAGTGGAAGTAGATGAGGATGAGATCAGAGTTACGATACTGTTAGAATAATTTGCCACACCACCGAAGGCATATGTCGAAACAAATCAAGTGGATCGACGGCATTAAAGTTTTCACATAGAAAATTTCGTCACTATATATTCTGGCAGAGCACAATATCGACATGAGTCAAAAAATGGGGAAAATTTATTTTTCAGCTCATCGTGGGACCTTATTTCTCACTTTTAATCAGATATTTTCAGAACATGAAACCGTTTCAATTACTAAAAAAGACGACAACAAATATACAGTGAAGCACCAAAGAAAGTGGAATAGGCACGGGTATTGAAACACAGAGATATGTAAAGAGTCAGATTACGGCGCTGCGCGGTTACTGCTGCTACAGTGGCAGGTTATCAAGAATTAAGTGAGTCTGGATTTCGTGTTATAGACGGCGCATGAGCGTTGGGACACAACATCTAGCTATGAAGTGGAGATTTTCCGTGCGGCCATCTCACGAGCATACCATGAATATCAGAAATCCGGTGAAACACCGACACCGATGTGGGCGGAAAAAGATCCTGCAAGAACGGGAAATTGGAAATTTGTGGTATGTTCTATGGGACCAAACTGCTGAGGTCATCGGTCCCTAGGCTTACACACTACTTAAACTAACTGAAACTAATTTACGCTAAGGACAACACACACACACCAATGCCCAAGGGAGTACTCGAACCTTTAACGGGGGGAGCCGCGCGAACCGTGGCAAGGTGCCTAAGACCACACGGCTACACGCGAGGCACCAAGACAGGACCAACGACGACTGAAGAGAATCGTTAACCGCGAAAAAAGTGCAACCCTCCCTTAAATTGCTGCAGATTTCAATGCTGGCCATTAAAAAGTGCCAGTTGCGAACCATTCAACGAAACATTATCTATATGGGCTTTCGGAGCCGAAGGCCCACTCTTACGCCTGGTATGGGCCCGTCAACACCGACACTCGACTGTTGATGAATGGAAACATGTAGCTTTGTCGGACGAGTCTGGTTTCACATTATATCCAGTGGATGAACGTGTACGGGTATGGAGACAACCTCATGAATCCATAGACTCTGCCAGCAGAGGACTGTTCTAGATGGGGGTGGCTCTGTAATGGTATGGGGCGTGTGCAGCTGGAGTAATACGGGACCCCTGATACTTCCAGATACGACTCTCACAGATGACACGTACGCAAGCATCCTGTCTGACCACCTGCCTCCATCCATGTCTACTACTGTGCATTCCGACGGACTTTGGAAATTCCAGCAAGTCTATCCCAACACGTCCAGAATTGCTACGGAGTGGTTCCAGGAACACTCTTCTGAGTTTAAACACTTCAAGAATGGTTCAAATGGCTCTGAGCACTATGGGATTTAACATCTGAGGTCATCAGTCTCCTAGACTTAGTACTACTTTAAACCTAAGTAACCTAGGGACATCACATACATCCATGCCCAAGGCAGAATTCGAACCTACAACCGTAGCAGCAGCGCGGTTCCGGACTGAAGCGCCTAGAAACGCTCGGCCACAACGACCTGCTTAAACAGTTCAGGTAGCCACCATACTCAACAGGCAAGAACATTATTGATTATGTGTGGGATGCCTTGCAACATGGTGTTCAAAAGACATCTCCAACCCCTCGTACTCTCACGAATTCATGGACAGCCCTGCAGGATTGTTGGTGTCAATTTCCTCCAGCACTACTTCAGACATTACTCGAGGTCGTGTTTCGGCACTTCTGCGCACTCATGAGGCTATACGCGATACTAGGCATATGTACCAGTTTCTTTGGCTCTTTATGGTAAGATCCAAAGAAACACACGGGACGAATTTCACACCCTTTGTCTGTCAAATATGGGGTAAAACAGCAAGGTGGGCTTTGTCCATTTCTGTTCAACTGCGTGCGTGTGGAAGTAATTTCCAAATTGTCGCTAGTATGTTTATATCCTTAAAGTTAACTGTATAGTCTGATTAACCTGTTGGAACTTTTAAAAATATAGGTCAAAGCATGTAAATTTGTAGATTTTGTTATAAAGATAGGATATTACTGCAAGAAAACAGCACAAAATACATTCAGAAAATATAATTAATTTAAATAACTAAAGAAAATGTAACTGGAAAGAAAGACAATTAAATTTTATGTAAAACAAATGATAAAAAGACATAATCACTCTCAGAATAGGAGAAATACATCTCCAACTAATTCCTTACAAATTATAAAAGGACTATGTGACTCAAAAACACTAATTTAGAACGGGAAAGCAGATATCGAAAATACTGAAAACAGAAAACACAGATATATTTGAAATATACTCGGACCAATTTGTATAGGCTTTTATTTCAGGCTAGGAAGCAACCAATAAATCAAACAGTAGAGAGACATTCCCAGATTGAAATTTTATGAATGAAAGAGTAAAGCAAAAGCAAAGACCATAAAAATGATCGGGTAAACTTAAAAAAGGAAAACTGGCCAAAATTGGCAGTTATCCGGAAGAGGTAAAATTTTCGGGGTAAGGTTCAACAGTGATTAATTGTTGACCTGCAGAAAAAAGCTAAAGAGTCTGATAAACTTGGTCTGAAGCAAGGAAAGACGCTCACAACAAAATAATGAAAGAAATATGAACACAAACAAAGTCCAACGCGTACAAGAACTTTTATCGATCGCTAATGATCTCACTGGCATAAGAAAATAATAAGAGCAAATTTCATAATTGTTTTTACGTTGCCATTTGAATTCTGGAATTTAGTTGTTAAGCGTAGAACTCCGTGATTCTTTTGTTTATGCAGGTCCATTATTAGATGCAATTTGTCCAACTTCTAGCGATTGGCCCAGCGTTTGCACATTAAAATAAAATGAAATACGCATCTGAATAATAAATCTGTGTTGAAACAGCTAGTACTGTCTTGCTCTCTCTCCTGTATTCTAGTAGCAGGCTTAAGTGTTGCTTCATTCGCCACTTTCAGTGTGTACTGAAGATGCTTCAACCGGTTTCCCTAGCCGGCAATAAACATGTTGCGACGGGTGCAGGCGGCTTGTAGTCCACAGCAGGTGTGCTGAACCACATGTACTGTGGCAACAGCATGTAATTCTGAACACTGAAAGTTCCCCCCCCCCCCCCGTCCCTCTGTCTCTCTCACTCCCTCCCTCTTTCTCTCTCTATCTCTCTTTAATATGCCCCAAATGACTGGCTGCACACCTGAGTACTGTAATCGTTGACAGTACTGCTCCCTTCATTTAGTACTCACTCTATGTAATATTCTCACTTTCTGTGGGAAATAAATTGCTATCTCTGTACCTTCCTTGCTGTGTGTGATTTATGTGACTCTTAGTGACCTGGTATCAACTCCAGTGTGACGTTGAGCCAGCCTATGGCAGATGACTGCTATGTTGGTAAAGTTTCGTCACTATCCATAGGAGATTGCGGAGTTTCAAAGAAGAGCAGTTATGAGTAATTTATTTGGTACTGGGGTTTACGTTTCCACGAACGATCAGTCAGACTAATTCTACACCTAAATCTACATACACACTCCGTGGGCCATCTTACGGTACGTCGAACCACTACTGGTCATTTCCTGTCCTGTTTCACTCGCAAATATACGGAGAGAAAAGCAATTATCCCTACACCTCCTACGAGCTCTAATTCTCTTGTCTCTTCTTCGTGGTCCTTACGCTACATGTACGTAGCCGCACTTCTTCAGTCAGCTACAAATACCGATTCTCTAGAGATTCAGAATAGTTTATTGTTGACACGGTCAATCAGGGGGTATCTGCAATATGTGATAACCGAAGAGACCGTCACAATCCAAGATCACTAAAAAGGCATTTTATTGGCTTACCGGTCTCGACGGAGCTGTGCTTTCATAAGCATAAGATTCGATGATGACAGCATAGCACTGTCGAAACTGGTCATACAATAAAATGACTTTTAAGTGCTCTTGGATTGTGTAGTTTTCTTCTGTTATCATTTCTCAAAGCTGTTCCTCGAGAAGAATCACCTTGCTTCCAGAAATTTCCATTTGAGCTCCCGAAGCATTATCGCAATACTTGGATTTTGTCCGAACCTAAAGGTAACAAATCCGCCTGCCGCTGAATGCCTTCGATATCTTCCATTAATCTGACCTCCTACGGATCCCAAATGCTCCATCATTTCTCAATAACAGATAGCGCTGGTGCCCTATGTGCGGTCTCCTTTACATGTGAACTACACATTCCTAAAATTCTCCCAATGAACGGGGGTCGCCCATTCACGTTCCCTACTACGACCCTTATCCTCGCATGCTCGTTCCATTTCTTATCGCTTTGTAGTGTTACACTTTGATATTTAATTGACGTTATTGTGTGAAGCAGCACACCGCTAATGCTGTACTCGAACATTACGGGTTTATTTTATCTACTCATCCGCAGTAACTTACATTTTTCAACATTTAGAGCTACCAGCAATTCATCACAGCAACTAGCAATTCCTTCTAAGTGATCTTGTATCCTCCTACAGTCACTCAACTACGACGCCTCCCCGTACACCATAGCATCATCACAAATAACCAGATCATTTATGTACAAGAATTGTAGGTGTAGAATTCTAGCCAATAAAGTGTTTAGCCATATTCTTACAGTTGATGTGACTAAATATTAATGTAAAGCTGTAGGGATAATAAGGCTAATTGTAACGAAGACAAATGCGCCAATAAGAATCGCATTTATAGAAAATACAGAGAGATTGACTGATTTTCTGTCCACTAGTCTACAATATTGTGAGATATTTTCTGTATACCATCTGGTGTAAATTTTTCACCAGGATGATAGTTCACAGATAGTAAGCAATACGTTCAACGTCAGCGAAATGGAACGGAAGAGTGATCAGTGTAAATATCTGTCCAAGTCGTCAGTTCTCCGCCACTTCAGTCTGTATCACCAACATTCTCGCATTCTCTAATATTTGTACCAATTGTTGACTCCCACTTCCAAAGGTTCATTTAGGAGTTATTGTTATAGAAATAACTTGAAAATATATCCAGCACTTAGGCTCCGATGTCACTTTTAAGCACGCTTTTTCTTGGTAGCGTAGCTAAGTCTGGAACTTACAAACTCACACGCATTCATAACTGGGAACACCAAAGGGCACCTAAAATATGAAATTAATAAATTTGAATATGCTATTGTACGACGGCATCTAGGGTTAATTAGCATGGTGCTATAAGATGTGGGGGACAATAGTAGAACCAGCAGACTAAGACAAGAATATCAAAACAGATTGCAGAAACTGTAGAATGTTTTGTAGTGATGAAAAGATTAGCAGAAGATCCGGAAAGATGATGGACAAATTTAAATTAAAAAAAACATTATTCCGGTCTTACTTCCTGGTACGGAATGAAACAAGGAACGGGGCCTGGGTGACAGGAACATACATGTCGAAATATGTACTGACACAACACTTTATGGTGACATATTTCTGTCTGAGATAGTGCCGTCGTACGAATATGCAACAATAATTCCAGCCAGCCAATTTCCGGCTAACGATTTTGAAAGGCTTTCCTTGTTCGTAATCCTAAAAGCAGAACTATATGTCCTCTATCAGAAATTCACAGCTTGGACACGTTCCTCTACCAAATCGATGTCTGCAGTTGACCAAGATCTAAAATTTGGCGTCCTCATAACTTTTCCACGCAACAAAAAGTGCACAAAATGGTTTTGAAACACTTGAGATTTAGTCCAGCAAGTTATTATGTACAGAGTAGTTCACGCACACTAAAGACTTGCGGAAAGGAACAGAACTGTCTCAAGCGTCCCATTTTGTTATAATTCTCTCCACTTACAGTCAAAGTTTTCAATAAATGTGAACTGATTTTAAGGCAATGTATGGAATTAGGAATCCTTCTCAAATTGATCCCTTTTGGAACTATTTGTTCCCGCCCTGCTCACTGTGTGCTGTTTGAGTGGCTACGGGCTCTACGATGAGCTGAGATCTGATAAAAATTGGGAATGGAATGAAATAATTAAAATTTAGTATCTTAGTGTCTTTTCTCTACGTATGATTTAATAGCTGCCCTCATACACTCGCATGACAGCATTAATCTTTTTGAGTACAAAGTAAGTATTAATTCTCAAGTAATTTACCAGTCCCTCTTTACACAGGTTACAAAGCAAATGCAAACTTCGTATGTTGGTGATTATATTAAGAGACCTGCATCAAACGTATAAGAAAATTTTGAGCTGGGTTTATAGATAGAGAACCGTTTCCCGAATGTGCTTTACTCCTAATCTTGCATTATTCTTTACATCACAGTTTTGTCATATCCCAATTGTGTCTTCCTTTACGCGTATCTACATTCACGTCGATCGTCGTCACTGGCTTTGATCAGCAACATACCTGACATCATCGTCACAACTTTCATTCAACTTAAAATTGTGTTCTAACGTTAAAAAAAAATAGTCGAAATGTTTCGGTTTGTCAGTTGGATAAGGTAGTCGGGCTAGTTATTTTACTGACTTTAAGTGTTGAATAGGACTTCGTATTGCACATACTATCTTTGAAAGGTCGTACTTAATGGGCAATAGTCTGAAAATTGTTTATGTAACTGAACTCAAGTAATGGCTCAAATGGCTCTGAGCACTATGGGACTTAACGTCTGAGGTCATCAGTCCCCTAGAACTTAGAACTACTTAAACCTAACTAACCGAAGGACATCATGCACATTAATGCCCGAGGTAGGATTCGAATCTGCGACCGTAGCAGTCGCGCGGTTCCAGACTGTAGCGCCTAGAACCGCTCGGCCACCGCGGCCGGCAACTGAACTGAGAGCGAGATCTCAGCAGTATTTCTGCTGCACCGAACGAAGTAACATACGAGAGTAGTACACTGTAGGGTCGGGGCTCAAATCACAGTAAGATCATCTTGTTTACCGGGGTTTCCTTTAATGGATTAACGCGAATGCCGAGATGGTTTCTTCGAAGACGTTTCACTTTGCAAACATTACGGCCAGATGTTGTTTGTCGAGGAGGAGGACGAGTAGATTAAATAACGTCCCGTCTACATAGAGGTCAATAGAGACAGAGCAGCAGCGCGGATTAGGGAAGGATAGGGGAGGAACTCGGCCGCGCCCTTTCACAGGAACTATCCCTGCATTGGCCTGAAGCGATTTAGGGAAATCACGGAACACCTGAATGTGGATGGTCGGACGCAGTGTTGAACCGTCGTCCTCCCGAAAGCACGTCCATTGTGCTAACCACTGCGCCACCTCGGTCGGTAGGTGTTATTCGTGCTGCTGCTGGTGGACGCATAGCACTTGCAATAGCTTTGCTAGAAATTTAAGATTTTGTGAGTAATTTGCGAATCATTCCAGGTTAGTTTGTTTTTATCAATATATAATGAGTTTCAAAATAAGGTCATTCTCTTTGAAACGATCCATATTTCTTTACATGTACCTGGTGAGCAAAAAGTCAGTATGAATTTGAAAACTAAATAAACCACTGAATAATGTAGATAGAGAGGTAAAAATTGACACACATGCTTCGATTGACATGGGGTTTTATTAGGAAAAAGAAAATACCCCATGTTGCTAGACGCGTGAAAGATCTCTTGCGCGCGTCGTTTGATGATGATAGTGTGCTCAGCAGCCACTTTCGTCATGCTTGGCCTCCCAGGTCCCCAGACCTCAGTCCGTGCGATTATTGGCTTTGGGGTTACCTGAAGTCGCAAGTGTATCGTGATCGATCGACAGCTCTAGGGACGCTGAAAGACAACATCCGACGCCAATCCCTCACCATAGCTCCGGACATGCTTTACAGTGCTTTTCACAACATTATTCCTCGACTACAGCTATTGTTGAGGAATCATGGTGGACATGTTGAGCGTTTCCTGTAAAGAACACCATCTTTGCTTTGTCTTACTTTGTTATGCTAATTAACGCTGTTCTGATCAGATGAAGCACCATCTATCGGACATTTTTTGAACGTTTGTATTTTTTTGGTTCTAATAAATGCCCATATCATTCCAAGCATGTGTGTCAATTTGTACCCCTCTATCTACATTATTCCGTAATTTATTCAGTTTTCAAATTTATACTGACTTTTTGATCACCTGGTATATAAAACAGTTCAGAGTGTGCAGACACATCAAGGAGAATGTGAATTTTAGCGTAGAAGCTGCAACAGAGTGATTATCCTTATTGAAGACATATTGTTGTTACGTGCAAGTCTGCTGCGAGATTGTGATCTACTTGCTCTCAAGCCAAGAGGTGCAACGAAAGCAGTGTGAAGTGGGTCAGGTAAGCTATTGCCGTGCTCTTCACGCGGTCTCATTCCGAGCGGGCATTCCTGATACAATCCAGGTTACGCGCACACGTCGAAGACGCAACTAGGCGACAATGACTGCTGATAGGCTGTGCCAACACCGCACCGCCCGAGGTGTGAAAAGTGACATCTGGGAAGAGCCCGCCTGGGGGCGGCACGGCGGGGGCGGCGCTGTCGCAACGGCGCCAACGGCCAGCCGGGAAATGTCAGCCGGGATGGGACGCGGCGGCCTGGCGGGCTGGCCTTTGGCGGCGCTCCCTCACACTTATGCAAATGCTGGCGACCGGCGCGTGTCGTCAGCGTCGCCTCCGCCCGTCTGCTGCACCTCCACTCGTCTCGTCTCGTGTCGCGTCTGCACTCTCACACTCTCCTCTCCACGCTACTCCCCAGCCTACCCTCACTGCCTCGGCAAAAAGTGAGTAATGCGAGACCACATATCTTCGAGCCATCCCACACAAGATGATGCACATTTCATTAAACTACGTTTGTACTCGTTCCCTTGCAACTGCACAACAAAACAGGCACAAGACGTATTCACAAACAGCTTGTTGACAGGTACAATACCTCAATGCTGCCACATAATACAATGTACCCAATCTGTAATAAATCAGATGTCGGAAAAACCCCTAATGAGATAGACAGAGGTGAATCTTTCGGTCCATATTGTGCAACAGCTAGATTCGTTCGAGAGTTGCTGATACAACAGCGCCATACTTATCAGGCGTGTATATAACTGATCACTCGACAAAGCATCCATAAATAAAGACTGGAAAATTGCACAGCTTACACCACTAAGAAGAAAGGAAAAATGAGTAACCTGCTGAATTACAGAACCATATCACTTAGTAACGCCCTTAGATTGTTTGCAGATAATGCTGCCATTTATCAGAAGTCAACAGAATATCGCCGGCCGGGTTGGCCGAGCGGCTCGAGGCGCTACAGTTTGGACTGTGCAACCACAGCGGTTGCAGGTTCTAATCCTGCCTCGGGCATGGATGTGTGTGATGTCGTTAGGTTAGTTAGGTTTAAGTAGCTCTAAGTTCTAGGGAACTGATGACTTAAGAAATTAAGTCCCATGGTGCTCATAGCCATTTGAACCAACATAATATCAAAGCCAAAAGAAAAATTACTTAGACGTCATATCGGTATCTTGCGAAAAGTGGCAATTGACTCTAAATAATGAACGGTGTAATGCATTTCACACCAGTTGTAAAAGAAATTCGTAACATTTCAGTTACATTATTTAATGACTACCAAATCAACTAAATACGTAGAGACTACTATTGCGAAAATCTTAAATTTGAACGATCACATAAATAATGTTGTGGGGAAGGCGAACCAAACACTACGTTATACTGGCAAAACAATCGCAAGTTGCTACAGCTCCACTAAAAAGATTGCCTGCACTACTACCGTTCTCTGTTAGAATACTGGTGTACATTATGGGAATAAAAAAGAATTACAGGAAGTTTTTAATGGAATGAACAGTCTAATGGGTACAGAATATGGATTGAGAGTAAACCAGAGAAAGACAAAACTAATGAGATGTACCAAAAATAAGATTAGCGAGAAACTCAAATCAAATTTGGTTCAAATGGTTCAAATAGCTGTGAGCACTATGGGACTTAACTGCTGTGGTCATCAGTCACCTAGAACTTATAACTACTTAAACCTAACTAACCTAAGGACATCACACACACATCCATGCGCGAGGCAGGATTCGAACATGCGACTGTAGCGGTCGCGTGGTTCCAGACTATAGCGCCTAGAACCGCTCAGCCACTCCGGCCGGCCCAAATTTGGTGATTATGAAGCAGAACAATGTAAAGAATTACGCAAACTATGAACCTTCCTGTCAGATTAAAACTGTGAGCCGGACCGAGACTCGAACTTGGGACCTTTGCCTTTCGCGGGCAGTGCTCTACAATCTTCTTTTATTTATTTTTTATTTTTTATTATGTATTTGTGTTTTTCTTCATGATTCTGCGTCTCATCCTTGCGCAGTGGCCACCATAATCTTCTCTGTATCGTTTTAATTTTAGTATATGTACCGCCGAAGTAAGTACAGACCATTTGAGCTACCCATGCACGACTCGCGTCCCATCCTCACAGCTTTACTTCAGCAAGTACCTCGTCTCCTCCTATCCAAACCCCACAGAAGCTCTCCTGCGAACATTGCAGAACTAGCACTCCTGGAAGAAAGGATATTGCGGAGACATGGCTTTGCCACAGCCTGGGGGATGTTTTGAGTATGAGATTTTCACTCTACAGCGGAGTGTGCGCCGACACGAAACTTCCTGGCAGATTAAAACTGGCGGAAGTAAAGCTGTGAGGAAGGGGCGTGAGTGGGGCTTGGATAGCTCAGATGGTAGAGCACTTGCCCCAAGTTCGAGTCTCGGTCCGGCACACAGTTTTAATCTCCAGGACGTTTTATGTCAGAGCACACTCCGCTGCAGAGTGAAAATCTCATTCTGGAAATATGCAAACTATGATAAGGAATAATGCAACCTCAGAAGCAATATTACTGTTAACGGGCAAAGAGAGTATTCTTGGCCAAGAGAAGTCTGCTAGTATCAAACATAGACCTTATTTCGAAGAATAAATTTCTGAGAATGTACTTTTGGAGCACAGTAGTGTATGGTAGTGAAGCATGGACAATAACAGAATCGGAACACAAGAGAATCGCATTGTTCTCGATGGTGAGTGTTCATCAAAGGTGACGGTATTATCTGGAGTGCCCCAGGGAAGTGTGGTAGGTCCGCTGTTGTTTTCTATCTACATAAATGATCTTTTGGATAGGGTGGATAGCAATGTGCGGCTGTTTGCTGATGACGCTGTGGTGTACGGGAAGGTGTCGTCGTTGAGTGACTGTAGGAGGATACAACATGACTTGGACAGGATTTGTGACCGGTGTAAAGAATGGCAGCTAACTCTAAATATAGATAAATGTAAATTAATGATGATGAATAGGAAAAAGAATCCCATAATGTTTGAATACTGCATTAGTAGTGTAGCGTTTGACACAGTCACGTCGATTAAACATTTGAGCGTAACATTGCAGAGCGATATGAAGTGGTAGCATGTAATGGCAGTTGTGGGGAAGGCGGATAGCCGTCTTCGGTTCATTGGTAGTTTTCTGGGAAGATGTGGTTCATCTGTAAAGGAGACCGCTTATAAAACATTAATATGACCTATTCTTGAGTACTGCTCGAGCGTTTGGAATCCCTATCAGGTCGGATTGAGGGAGGACAGAAGCAATTCAGAGGCGGGCTGCTAGATTTGTTATTGGTAGGTTTGATCATCACGCGAGTGTTACGGAAATGCTTCAGGAACTCGGGTGGGAGTCTCTGGAGGAAAGGAGGCGTTCTTTTCATGAATCTCTACTGAGGAAATTTAGAGAACCAGCATTTGAGGCTGACTGCAGTACAATTTTACTGCCGCCGACTTATATTTCGCCGAAAGACCACAAAGATAAGATAAGAGAGATTAAGGCTCGTACAGTGGCATGTAGGCAGTAATTTTTCCCTCGTTCTGTTTGGCAGTGGAACAGGGAGGGAATATGCTAGTTGTGGTACGAGGTACCCTCCGCCACGCACCGTATGGTGGATTGCGGAGTATGCATGTAGATGTAGATGTAGATGTAGGTGCAGATGTAGATGTAGAAGCATTTGAGATACGTTGCTACAGAAGAACGTTGGAATTAGGTCTACTGATAAAATAAAAAATGAGGAAGTTCTATGTTAGAACGTGTATTAAGCCATCGGGGAATAATGTCCATGGTACTAGAGGGAGCTCAAGAGGGCAAAAACTGGACGGAAGACAGAGAACTGAATACGTTCAACAAATAATTGAGGACGTAGGGTGCAAGTGCGACTCTGAGATGAAGGGGTTAGAGCAGAACATGAATGCCGCGCGGGATTAGACGAGCGGTCTGGGTCGCTGCAGTTATGGACTGTGCGGCAGGTCCCGGCGGAGGTTCGAGTCCTCCCTCGGGCGTGTGTGTGTGTGTGTTTGTCCTTAGGTTAATTTAGGTTAAGTAGTGTGTAAGCTTAGACACTGTTGACTTTAGCAGTTAAGTCCCATAAGAATTTACACGCATTTGAATATTTTAGAACAGGAATGCGTGCCGGGCAACATCAAACCAGTCAGAAGCCTAATGATTAAAGAAAATGGGATTCTTACAAGAGAGGATTAACGGAGGACATCGAGAAAGTCCATATAAGATGATGACGATGTTGGTTTGTGGGGTGCTCAACATCGTGGTCATCAGCGCCCGTACAAGTTCCAAATCCTTCTATTTCCAGTCTCGGTACTACCAGAATGATGATGAGATGATAAGGAGAACACAAACACCCAGTCCCCGGGCGGAGAAAATCCCCGACCCGGTCGGAAGTCGAACTCGGGACCCCGTGACCCAGAGGCATCAACGCTAGCAGCTAGACCACGAGTTGTGGACGGTCCAAATAAGGACAGCTTGTTTGTACTATCGCGAAACAGGGGACTGAGAGCTACGGATGTGATAGGCAAATTGGGTTGGCAATCATTAAAGCACAAAAATTTTTCGTGGCTGCACGATCTTTCCACGAAATTTCAGTCTCCCAGTTTTCTCCTTCACGCGTGACAATATTTTGTTAATGCCCACTGACATAGAAATGTTCATCGCAAAAAAAATAAGACCAGAGTTCGTACTGAAGAATTTAAATGTTCGTTTTTCCCACTCGCTATAGGACAGTTGAACAGTAGAAAAATATTATGAAGGTTGTAGCATGAACATCCCGCCACGCACTTACGTGTGAATTACAGAGTAATCATGTAGATGTGATTGTAGATGAAACATTATGATCATGGCTCACGGTCAGGTTGAATTCGGCCTGCCGGTGTTGCGGGAGCGCGAAGCGGTAAGGGAAATATACTAACTGCTTGATGATTCACTCTATTGACTATAAGAGGCGCAGTATGGGGAAATACACTTTGACAAAACCAGTGTCTCGGAATCGGCAAAGCTGTTCTGCTGTTGACGTGCTACGTCGTGAGCATCTCTTAAAAATGTCTTAGGGACGGTGAAACGACGAAAATGTGACCATGTGATAGATATCTATGGCTAGTCACAGAACGTAGACCAATCTGTCATAACAAAAGAACTGCAAGTAATTTTAAAAAGCATGAAAAACAGGAAATCATCTGAACCCGACGGTATTCGTATGGAACTTTTAAAATACGCTGGTCGATTTCGTGATTTTAGATTATTACATTTATGTAATGAATGCGGGCGCTGCTACAAAATTTCAAAACTCACAGGAAAAGATCAAAGAAAGAACTACGAAAATTGTAGAGGAGTCAGGTTGCTAACCTCGCGGTCTATAACACATCTGCTGAAATAATTAATCACCGTATAAGAATCGTAACAGAGACTTTCCTGTTAGAAGAATAGACAGGATTCCGGAAATGTCGTTCACGGAATGACGATATAAGTTATGCATGCCCAGCTAAGGTGGAGACGTGCACCCTAGCTGCGCAGTGTATAATTCCTGTAGGTGGTTTACCAGGAGATGGTGTGGTGGCACTCCCAGTTGCAATTCGTTCGCCCAGAAGAGGGTTATATTTAACACATTTATCGCAAGATGGAAGAGGTGTACAGAGAGCAGTGTCCTGCACGGTGCACGATGTTCCGGTTGTAAGAGTCACGAAGCGTTATTTGAAGCCAAGAAGGCAGTCGAGCTCCTTCAAAAATTTCGATTGAAGTTATGGAATGTCTTCCTTACAGCCCCGATATCTCCCCATGTGACTCGTATATCTTCGGCCCCTTGAAACAATTTCTGAGAGGTCGACGTTCACCTGCGCGGGGCACTGTGGGAAACTAGGTTCATCAGCAAGGCAGAAGCTTCTATAGCAGGGGTAGCCAACTTTTCGGCATACCTGGGCCACATTAAAGGAAGTCGAATATTTTTGGGCCGCACATAATATACCGAACACCTAGAGCTACCGCTGAAAAACTCGGAGGTATGTAGTTAACATAGCTATGTAATTTAGAATTTATGGTTCTTTAATCTAAAAAATCAAGACTGAATTAATTTAACATTTTGTCTATGAGGTGTCGTCAATAATTCTGTAATTACGTAATCACAAGTCATACAATTAATATGAAATTTTACTCTGAATTTGGGAAACTAATGTATCAGTATCAAGTTCGATCGAAGTGGTTGATATTCTCATGATCTTCCCAAGGTGCTCATCTTAGATTTTATTTCTATTTTTACTCTTTGTGCAATTTACTCTTGAAAATGTTTGTTCACGAACGTACTTGTTACCAAACAAAGATGGCATATACGAGGGTTTGAACGTTAATAGTGACAACTATTTACTTACAGCTCTCACAAAATACATACGCGTTTCAAAGTTTTACTGACCTTCAAAGTAGTCACCAGCATTCTGCATAACCCGTTGCCGGCGATGTGGAAGTTGTAGGATACTCTCAGCAGTGCCAGTTGTGTTGACAGTTAGAGCGGCGCGGTCTATTTCCCGACTAATTGGTAGCAGTTCTGAAGCGAATGCCGTAAAGTGTTTCCTTCAGTTTAGAAATTGAGTTGAACTTACGAGGGCTCAAATCAGGGGTGTGCAGTAGGTGATATAGCACTTACAAGCCCAGTCAGTCAAACAAATCAGTAACAGCTTGCACTGTACTTGCTTGAGCACTGTCCTGCAAAATGATGGTCAGGTCCTACAGAAAGTGTCATCACTTCTGTCACTATGCTTTTCAGTTTTGGGACACGACCTACGACCGTATAAGGCATGACTTTGCAGCAAAGAATATTTATCACAGGGCAGATGTAATTTATAAACGTCAATAAAGATCAGTTCATTTTAATTTTTTAAAATTTTGCTTTTATTGGATGAAAGACTGCAACTGTTTGCATTCCATCTGAAAATTTTCTGGCAACGTATCTACATTGTTTGTAGAAGGTGTCACATAAAGACAAGAATTTTTATTGTTTTTTCGAAAATCGTGAAATCGATTTTCACATTCTTGGGTCATACCGCAAAAAATGCCGGCATGTTTCATCCCATCTTTAGGTTTATGTTTGGCAAATATATTGAAATGAATAGATTTGTTCCCACTTACTTGTGCTTGCCGTAATTTCAGTTCCAGTTCAAACCAGTTCATTGGTTTCTACCTTTAAGACGCTTTCTTAAGTCACCTAAGTGAGCAGTCAAAGCTATCAAAAATGCTCCGTCTGCCTCCCAGATCGCATCCTCATGTTCTGGCACAGAGTTTGGTTTTCATATGGCGAACGATTTGTCTTCGTTAATTAAGCTATAAAATCTTTTTATCATCTGGCCACGACAAAGTCAACTGACTTTTGTAAAATGTTCGAAATCACCACACTCAGCATCCAAACTCCTGGAACTGGCGATGATTCATTCTCAAAATTGTACAGAATTAACACAGAGTTTCCTTGTATTTCCTTAAATTAATTTCTAAATCTCTAGTTTCACAGTTACAGCCGAAGTAGATGTTAGGTAGCAGACCAGCGCGTCTGACGGAATGCTTGGTTGTAAAAACAATATTCTTGAGATACAGCACAGACGGCATTGTTAAGAACGGGACAGACTAACGAGGGAATACTAACGAGAGAATACCATTGTGTGGTGGGAGTTTCAAATTGATAATATTCACTTTATCATAACTTCACATAAAGGGAAGTTTACGATCTTTTTTTACCGATCGTGCAGTAGATGCTCACCTCTTGGGTCGCGCTGATACTGATATTGGTCTGCATGTGGCCCGCGGGTCGCGGGCTGGACACTCCTGTTCTACAATGAAGCCATCCACTGCCGTCCAACGTGCTGGGATCGGTGTTTCAGTGCCAACGGCATTTACGTGTAGTTGCACTGTTCCGCATGAACTATAATTATAATATTGTTATTAAAATTTCTGCAGATGTAACTGTAGTCTCTTTTTCGTTTGGGTGCACCTTCCATATTTACATGAAGAGAACTTTAGTGAAAGGACGAGAAGCCAATTTAAAGACACATATAGGTTTTAGTGGTTTCGAAAAAGCTTTTAGCAGCCTGAAAAAAAAAGAAACTATGTGAAACAATGACTAAAACTGGCATCCAAGACGTCTTATCAAAACGTATTGTAAGAGTGGATGTATGAATGTACGTAAGTGAGTTCCATATTTTCCCCTAACCACCTTGATTGATTTCAGCCAGACCTGGTACACATATCAATTAACGTCTGAAAGATCCACTGTCTCACTATCAAAGACCTCCTTTTCGAACGGGTGGGAATGGTTTTGAAAAATATCGTAGCTCACGATGCGCAGATAGCCATATTATATTTAACCAGTACCTAGCGACTGGAAGAAAGCGCAGGTCGTTCCCATTTTCAAGAAGGGTCATAAATCAGATGCGAATAATTATAGGCCTATTTCGCTTACGTCAATCTGTTGTAGAATAGTGGGACATGTTTTGTGTTCTCGTATTATGACGTTCTTAGATAATACAAATCTCCTTCATCATAACCAACATGGATTCCGCAAACAGAGATCATGTGAAACTCAGCTCGCCCTATTTGCCCAAGAAATTCACAGTGCCGTAGACACTGGCGAGCAGATTGATGCCGTATTCCTGGACTTCAGGAAGGCATTTGATACGGTTCCGCACTTACGTTTAGTGAAACAAATACGAGCTTACGGAATATCGGACCAGGTTTGTGATTGGATTCAGGATTTCCTAGAAGAAAGAACACAACATGTCATTCTTAACGGTTCAAAATCTGCAGATGTAGAGGTAATTTCGGGAGTACCGCAGGGAAGCGTGATAGGACCTTTATTGTTTACAATATACATAAATGACTTAGTTGACAACATCGGTAGCTCCGTGAGGCTATTTGCAGATGACACGGTTGTCTACAAGAAAGTAGCAACATCAGAAGACTCGTACGTACTCCAGGAGGACCTGCAGAGGATTAATGCATGGTGCGACAGCTGGCAGCTTTCCCTAAACGTAGATAAATGTAATATAATGCGCATACATAGGGGCAGAAATCCATTCCAGTACGATTATGCCATAGGTGGTAAATCATTGGAAGCGGTAACGACCGTAAAATACTTAGGAGTTACTATCCGGAGCGATCTGAAGTGGAATGATCACATAAAACAAATAGTGGGAAAAGCAGGCGCCAGGTTGAGATTCATAGGAAGAATTCTAAGAAAATGTGACTCATCGACGAAAGAAGTAGCTTACAAAACGCTTGTTCGTCCGATTCTTGAGTATTGCTCATCAGTATGGGACCCTTACCAGGTTGGATTAATAGAAGAGATAGACATGATCCAGCGAAAAGCAGCGCGATTCGTCATGGGGACATTTAGTCAGCGCGAGAGCGTTACGGAGATGCTGAACAAGCTCCAGTGGCGGACACTTCAAGAAAGGCGTTACGCAATACGGAGAGGTTTATTATCGAAATTACGAGAGAGCACATTCCGGGAAGAGATGGGCAACATATTACTACCGCCCACATATATCTCGCGTAATGATCACAACGAAAAGATCCGAGAAATTAGAGCAAATACGGAGACTTACAAGCAGTCGTTCTTCCCACGCACAATTCGTGAATGGAACAGGGAAGGGGGGATCAGATAGTGGTACAATAAGTACCCTCCGCCACACACCGTAAGGTGGCTCGCGGAGTATAGATGTAGATGTAGATGTAGGTGTAGATGAGAATGAGAGAGAGCACTTAACAAACCTTATAGAAAATTTCCAACTATTAACAGGCTTTTCATCGCTGACACACACCACCAACTGATGAAAGGAAAAAAGTTTATCCCCTACAACATTTTTGCTATCCATGCAGTAAATCTGCCGCATCAGTCATGACGTTTTAATTTATTTCTTGTTTACAACAAAATCTATTCGTAACAAATGTTAAGATAGTATTATGATATATCGCTGAATGTACCTGCAAAAATATATCACTGGACGACACGTACTTCACAAGATATGATGTCATAATCACTGAGATGCATGAGGAATTTCCGCGTTATGCAGGACGCATGAAATTGTTATTTCTTTACCACATGTCTGCTACCAACACATTCCACAGACAGTACACCCACCTATTCCACTGAATGTACCTGCAAAATTATATCATTTTACAACACATAGTTCAGTAGGTATGAAGTCAAAAGCATTGAGCTGCTTCAAAACAATACTGCAAAGCGAAATTTACTAGAGACACAGCTGCAATACGTGTAGAAATATAAGTGAAATATGTAAATATATGTGAAATATACATGACAAGTGCGTACGTGGATAAAGCTGTGGATAAAAGGCTTCTTCTAAGCCAAGCAGGAACCAGTAACATTCAATTGGGTTGGAGGTGGTAAAGTGGTGAGAGAACGGGAGGAAGAGATGCCAGAGAGGGAGAAGGCGGAGATGGACGCGTAGGGGGCCTCCTTCCTCCCACTTAGCCTATGATGGCACAGACAATCCCAACCGCCCTTCCTTCATCCCTTCCCCTGCCGACTCTTACTGTTGTGATCAAGTGAGTGCACTCAATATCGCTGTGGAGGAAGTTGAGTGAGAGTTAAATTTCAAACCTGAGTCCCAAATCCGAAAAGCCCTTCGATTTCACCACAGTTCTGGTCCTACATTTCTCATTTATGTCTTTTCCAAAGATCCCTCAGCCACAGGTCATCTCCTTCTGATTACAGACTTCATGTATCACCGCAAACACGAAGTTGAGCCTTCCCAATCCGAAGCCCAAACCTGCTATTATCACAAAGTCATCATCTACAATTATCACTTGTCTTCTGACTGCAAAATGCCTTCTTTCTGCCTCTGCTGGAAAGCCTACGATTATCGCCAACTATTTGCATCTCTTGCAACCAGTCCCATCCACTTACTCCTATAAGCGTGCAGCCAAACCTCCTCCCACCAAAGCTGAACTGATCGTTCCAATATGTCCTATTGACACACCACTCCACCCAAACAACCGTATGTTCTACTCCCACTGGTGAAGCCATCATCCGCTTCATAAGCACTGTCCTTCAAAGGATCCACCCATTTCATCATTCACATGTCCTGTATCAGGTCACCTTGGCAGCCTGTTCTCTGTTGCTTCCACATATTCCCAAAACTACTCTCACTTCCTCTTTTCCCGATTAGACACCATTGTCTAACACATTCCATCCCAACCTTGAGCAGACCCTTCAGCATTCTACATCCCTTTCATCACCACTTGCCTCACAATCATACCAACACCCTTTCATCCTTCTCCACACCTTTAATGCCTGCTCTCTATCTTCATTTTTTGTTTCACGCTCCACTATGCTGCCACATTCTTTTCCAGTTACCATTCACCCGAAGCTGGTCTTCAAGCGGAAGCCACATCAACATCATCTCTTACAATTTTCGCCTCCGAGCAGATCACCATAAAACACGAACTCCAACACATGAACATCACCGGGACATTTTCAATACTCATAACTTGTTCCCCTTTCTATGTTTTAATACAACTATTACGTTCAAAACTGTGGGCTGAAGAGCAGCTACATTGCTGATGTCAGCCCACCAATACGTAAGGGAATGAAATGACAATAAAGAAACAACAATACGAATGTGACTGGTCAGCCAGTCCTTAAACGAGAGTTTGGATGTCAATAATGCAAACATAAAAAACTCATTCTGGAATGCAAACATAGTTGAAAAATTTTTCGGCACTTCACATACTTCCTCGCATTTGGCTGCAGAGTGGGGGCACTTGATGGATTAGAATTCCTGTAATGGCCTTGGAGGTAAGGAAGTGCTGATGTTGCTTGTCAGCTAAATTAATGACATGCGCAGTTGCATGAAATTTCCGTGAATGACCTCTCGTTGGGTTCAAGGTTATCTCGTTACTACGGTCTTGGCTCTTAAAGTATACTCTACTGTACTAAAACAGATGGACGCAAGTCATGGTGGTCCTAATTTCTATGAATTTGATCTTTCATCCTTTAAGTAATCGAAAGTGAACAGTGCTCTTTTCCGTTCAAGCAGGACTACTAGTTTTGAGAGGGATTCTCCATAAACATGAGCTAGGAATGGGACTGAATTTGCATCGCTAACAATGTAAAACTCCATTAGGTTCTTATACTTTGAACTGTCTTAACTGACATTCAATACCGTTGGTACAAATCTGTCACACTCGTGAATGTCTAGCTATGATACACTGGCCTTATAGCACCCTCGTGTGAGAAAGAATTTTTAAAGTAGTGTTTTCTAAATTCAGTTTCCTGTCTGCTGACGTTTCAAAACGAGACTTACCCACGAGAGATCAAACGGAAAGTTAGGTTCCCCTTATTGTCTCTACATTGCAGTCTAACACAATTACCATTGGCGAGATTCAATGTATTGTTTCCAGTTATGGAAAAAAGGACGTTCAGGATTTAAAGCGCGGTCGTTAACGAGGTCATTAGAGGCGAAGTTTTGCTAAGGATGGGAATGAAGTCTGCAGTGACCTTTTCACGCAAACTACTCTCACATTTCTGTTAATCTATTAGAAGTAACCAAGTAAAACCTATTCTAGGACGGTCGGAGCGGAATTTGAATGGCTATCCCACTGACTGCAAGCCCGAAGTTTTACCGTTACGCCACCTCGTTCGGTAGGTTCCAGCTAGAAGATGGGATAGAGGTGGGGTCATCACATCTGACTACTCTTGGTAGCTACGGCTGCTTGCGTAAGACATGTGAGTAATATTCGGTTGTTTCATCGGGTCAGTACTTTCTACACGCAATTAGGCTTCCTGCACTCAATGCAACAGAACAGACGACGTAATTTTCAAACAAGCTCCGTTCACTTCATCGGTTTGTTACTCTGCATTCAAGAGGACAGTAAAGCTTTGTCTTTTACCATTGGTGTAGCTTCGCTCTCTGAATATACAAAATGTTTTCCTTCTGCCCAAAAGAGGACCAATTTCTTTGTCACACTGTAAACTTTCCACACAATTCTCATCTCTTCCTATTTCTGTGTCTTTCCTTCCATCCATGTACTCCACTAATCTTAGATTAATATTTCTCCCTCTTCCTCCGACCAGTCAACTTCTTCGCCATATTGATTATTTCTGTATAGTTTTCAGACAATTATATTAGATATTATTACTCACATTTGATAACAATAAAAAACCAGTAAGACTGGAATTTTTTGAATTGAATATGTTGATTTGTATACTGGGCGATTATAACTAAACTTTCCCTATTTAACACGTTGTAACACGAAAATTAATCATCGTACGAGTATCAAACTTGGTAGCATTAACGTGGGGAAGAAAAATAATGTAGAATCAATTCAGTTGAAACCATTTTTATGTTCTGGTACGGTACATCACTCCATTACAAAAAAATGGCTCTGAGCACTATGGGACTCAACTGCTGTGGTCATCAGTCCCCTAGAACTTAGAACTACTTAAACCTACCTAACCTAAGGACATCACACACATCCATGCCCGAGGCAGGATTCGAACCTGCGACCGTAGCAGCAGCGCGGCTCCGGACTGGAGCGCTTAGAACCGCACGGCCACAGCGGCCGGCTCACTCCATTACATACCGGTATCATTACTGCTACGAAAAGTTGACAATATGGCGCCCACCAGTGTCCAGAAGAGTCTGAAAGTGCAAGATTGCATTCTGCACAGCAGAACGAAACATGTCCGTGGGTATGCTGGCAACCTCTCTTGATACGCCGCACTTCAGATCAGCCCTTTCGAATGTTCCCCAGGTAATCCCTGTCCTTCAGGTAGCCCCACAACTATAAATCACAGGGAGTGAGATGTGCCTGCCAAGCATTCGGACACGATCAGTTGATAATTCGTTCCTTTCCAAATGTGTTTTCGGAGAAGCAGGTGAAATTCACGAGCGATGTGCGCTGGGGCCTCATCTTGCATGAAAATTGTAGAGTTCAATGCGTCTCTCTCCTGTAGGGCGGGTATGACGTGCCGGCGAAGCATACCGCAGTAACGCTGGTCAGTCACATTGGACATGTTTGGTCCTTGAGCGCCAACCAGTACAAAAAAGAATGGGCCAATATTGAACGTAGCCGTGAAACCACACCATACGGTGACACGTTCACCATACAGAGGAACTTCATGCACAATAAATGGAGGTGAAGTTCCCCACAGTCGGAACTCTGTGTCTTCACCTCACCCATCAGAGAAATATGAGCTTTGTGTGTCCATAGGATGGTTCAAGGCCAGCCCTCGTTAACTCCAGTCCTTGCGAGAACTTGGAGAGCGAAGTCAACACGTCGTTGTGCGTCCTATGGTGTGACCTACTGTACACTGTGCAACTTGTACGGATACCATTTGAGAATGGTTAGAAGTACCTTCCGTACAGTGGACCACAGGATGTTCAACTGTCGTGACACGGCACGCGCACTGCCTGACGATCGGTAATTGCGTGCAGCGTTGTCTGCCATAGCAACAGCGATATCATCAACCAGCTGTGGTGAAATCGGTCGTCGGGCTCTTCTGGCACAGCAGGGGGGGAAAAAGAACCCTTCCGTAATCCTTTTAGCCGGCGATATTCTCGAAGTGCAACTGCGGCATTACTGTTGTTTTGATAATAGAGCTTCAACAATAATGCTCTGTTCCTTTCGTCCAAGCGCATATTGACACGTGAACAAGTGCACTGAGACTGACTAAGTGCCTAAGTGTATGAGACTATGAATCATGATGACTTAATACGGTACCAGGTGGCCATAGTCGCAATTGAAAATCATGAGACTGGAAATCATGCACCCCATACTCTGGACATCAATGCTACCATGTTTGGTACTCGTACAGTAATTAGTTTCTGTGCTATAACGTGTTAAATAGGGAAAGTTTAATAACAACCTCCCGTTATGGCACTGCCTGACGAAAAAGTGAAGCACATTAAGAAAATGACAGAATGCAATTGTAACTTCATTCATGTACACACTATCGGTAGGTATGTAAATATTTAGAGTAGTAATTCCCTGTGACATGTAGAATGGCCACCAGAGTGCACTAGTGTTCTTCGTGTTTAGTGTTATTATCAGGCCTGGTAGGGTATATGCTGAGTGATAACAATGAAGGACACGGAGAGTACGCATACTCGTCTGAGACCGCGTTATCAGTATCTGACAGAGTTTGAAAGAGGCCTCATGGTAGGTTTCCATTTGGACTGCTGTTCGAATCGTGCAATATCCAGATTTATAGGGAATTCAGATGTGACAGTTTTCCGATGTTGAACTGAATGGAAACTTGAGCCAATCATCCTGTCGACCACGTCTTTTCACCACAAGGGATGACTGCTATATTCCGCAGCAGGCACGTCGCAGTACCTTCTCACCTGCACCTGCCACTACATTGCTACTTGAAACATTCCGAGTCATCTCGCACCATTAGTCGGAAAGTAGCAGCAGCCGGAACAGCTCTCTTTGACGCCACGATTGAAACGGCTGCGTTTAGAGTGGCGCTCTGACTGGGAAATACGGACTGCCGGTGAATACCATCATGTTTTGTTCAGCGATAAACTGCGGTTCTGCACTACCACGGATGACTATCGTCGATCAGTATTGCTGTGACCTAGGTAGAAATCTAACTATCACTGCGTTTTGGAGAGGTACAACGGTAGTAATCCTGGCATTGCAGTGTGGGGATTCATCGGCTGTCACTACAGTTCACGGCTGGTAGTGATTCAGAGAACTCTGACGGTGCAACGGTACGTCACGCATGTGTTCATTGCCGGCGAGTATGGCGACGACTTGGGGACTGGTCCTGTCCTTCTAGAGCTTTGGAGAGCTGCACCAGTGTTATTGCTAGCATCGTGGTCTGGGAGCCATTGGGCATGAGCACAGTTCATGGCTGCTAGTGACTGACGGAACTCTGACAGTAAAGGAGTTCGTCACGGACATCCTGAGTCCTCATATGCTCTCACGGGACGGCATCGTGAAACCACTTTTCAGCAGGGAAATTCTCATCCGTACATATAACACATGCCCCCATAACTTTTGATGTACTCTAGTGGGAAGCATGATCGGCAGATATGCCCCGATAGATAATGTGTGGGACCAGCGCCAGTATCGAGGATATGAGGGACCAGTTGACAACATTTGTGGACCAGCTTGCCCCATGAGAAGATACAACTGGCTTGATGACACACTTCCCATTCGAATCACTGCGTTTATCCATTTCATAAACTGCTTGTCATAGCGCCCAGTTATTCATAAATCTGTTCCGATTTTGAGCGTACTGAGGGATACCTCATCAACCAGAAAAGTTTCATTTTCTCCCCCTCTGTTTGCTTTACTTTTTTCGTTCAGAAAATATCATTTTCATTATTACTGTGGTAAATCTTGTTATCATGATTAGTATTTATATTTATTTCCCATGTCATGTACAAATTATAGTGATAACCCAATATGGATGTCGCATTAGATGTCAGAAAAGGCCTGAAGGCTTCAATCTCGCGGGGTTAAATTAATGCATAAATGCATAAACATATTGTTAGGATAATTCGAGAATAGATTTCCATCTGGAACATTTACCTTAAAACCAGTGAAAACCCTGAATTACTTTGTCGGAATCTGATACGCACTCAGCAGTAATACTGTTCCAGTAGAAAAAAAAAACTTCCGTTTGCGCACGTAATGTGTTTCTACCTTCAATACGTGAAGTATGGGGACTTGTTCGACGCATTACGTACTGTACCTGCCTGCCGAAGCAGTATCTTCGAAACTAGATGTACGGGTGTGTATGTGTGTTTAACTGTTTTAATACGATCAGCGTCCTCGTGTTCACCTGCGGGCAGAATTAAAATATCTACACCTCCACTAGAACGAAACTGATCCGGCTGGTATCTGTCAGAACGCTGAAAATCATGATCCATTACCTGGACCAGATGATAAACACTTCTTATCCTCCCTTCATAACCATCCATTGGTCCTAGCTAATGACCTTGGAAGATAAAAATCCCTGGTCGGAAGTGCACTTTCTGTAGGCAGCCGTTGTCAATCTTCATAGAAGATGTTTATTCGTGTAGAGGCGGCCAGTAGTAGCCTCCTATGAATAAATCAAATTCCTTGAAGGTCACTCGACCTGTAAATTATCATTAAAATGAACTGAACTGTAACTGTAGAATTTGATAAGGTAGAATAAGCCGTACAAAAACCAGGGATGTCGATATCCACATATAGAGATGCCGGTAGTATCGCGTATATAACGCATAAAAGCACAGTGTACGGAGGGAGTAATTTACACTCCTTGATTCATATGAAAAGGTTACAGACGTGATTATGACCATACGGAGTGAATTAACAGACTTTTAACGCGGAGTGGTAGTTCCACTTCGGAAATCATTAGGGACTTCAATATCTCAAGATGCACAGTGTCAATATTGTGCCGACAATACCAAATTTCAGGCATTACCCCTCACTATGGACAACACTGTTGCTGACAGCCTTCACTTAACAAACGAGAGCTGCGGCGTTTGTATGGAGTTGCCGGTGCTAACAGACAGGCAACACTGCGTAGGATAACTGCAGAAATCAGTGTGGGTTACACAGCGAACGTATACGTCAGGACAGTTCGACGAAATACGGCGTTAATGTACTATGGCTGCAGACGACCGACGCGAGTGCCTTTGCTAGCAGCACCACATCACCTGTAGCGCCACACCTGGGGTCGTGACGATATCGGTTGAATCCCAGACCACTACAGAACCGTGGCGTGGTCAGATGAGTCCCAGTTTCAGTCGATAAGGGCTGATGGTAGGTTTCGGGTGTTTCACTGAGCACACAAAGCCACGGATCCAGGTTGTCAACAACCTGTGCAAGCTGGTGGTGGGCTTTGTTTACATGGAGTGGATTGGGTCTTCTGGTCCATCAGCTTCTTGGAGACCATTTTCACCCACTCATGGACATCGTGTTCCCAAACAACGACGGAACTTTTATGAATGACGATAAGCCATATCGCCAGGCCACAATTGTATGTGACTGGTATGAAGAACATCCTAGACAATTTGAGTGAGTGATTTGGTCATCCAGATCGTCCGACATGAATCCCATCGAGCATTTATTAGATATAACCGAGATATCAGTTCGTACTCATCGTCATGCACCGGCAACGTTTTCGCAGTTCTGAATGGCTGTAGAGGCAGCATGACTCAGTATTTCTGCAGTGGACTTCCAAAGATTTATTGAGTCTTCTCCACGTCAAGTTGCTACATATTCCGGGCAAAATTAGGTCAGGTATGATATTAGAGTCTAGCCCATGACTTTTGTCACTACGGGGTATATTCGCTATAGCTACGAAATGATTGCCTGCTGTAAACGTAGGCTTCCGCAGCAGTTGCCACAGTCAGTAAAATCATTCTGGGTTTCTAACAATGCGGTCACAAATCCAGAAGAATTTTATTGACTCCGATTAGCTACTGTTCCTCGAGTTAGACGGAGGAAGGAACATAAAAGGTCGTAAAACTACACTTGGTGCAGCATCCTGCAACAAAAGTCTGGTTATTACTCTTAGCATGACAACAAACTTGTGACGAATACGTCCACTGTCTAAAGTTGCGTCTAGGACATTCTCGACAACTCCACCCATAAATTTGTTACATTTATTCTCCTTCTGATTCCTCGAAGCTGTTTTGTATTAGTAAGCAGTCTTATTGATAGCAGCATTTGTGTAACACACTTCCTGTGCTTGTCCCACGCGTTCTAAATGGCGCTCTGATCGAGGAGATACACAGAGGACATCCCTAGTGCAACATAAGTTCCCGCAGTGAGGCTGATTGAGTGATAAAGGCAAGTTTTTCTCGATCTCATCATAACATCGAGTATTCAGCTTTGCTAGACACGACAAACTGACATTCATCGGTAAACATCAACATGGCCCAATGATTCGCTCTGATGTTCAGTAGACGATTAACTACTGAAATGATTCTGTGCTGCCGAAAAGGTTCTGAGGTGCCCGAAAGATCAATAACTTGAAAAATGATTAGTGCCATAGCACCAGTCTACTTATTTTCATAAGAGAAGGAACACTGTATCGTCCATTTGGCATTTCCAGTACTCACACACACAGCTCTTCTCCTGGTAGGGCAACTTTTTAAGTAATGAGTTAAGCTCAAAATCAATTAAGTTAGAGATATCTATCGAACAGAAAAAGACTACAATGCATTTAGGCATATGTTCGACATGCACTGACATCTTTGAGACGCCATCTTGGTCCATGATCATTCACTCACACAGCCGTCCAACTAACGGAGTTGTCCGATCCGTGTTACAGGTGGATACAACTCGCCCAAACAATGAACGAAGAAGAGACTTCAAAGCATAATACAGAATAAACGTGTTAAACCCGTTTCATTTCTTCCTACCGCCCTACCCCCCCCCCCCCTCCCCCGCACTCTCTTTTCTTCCCTCCCTTTCTGTCTCTTTCTCTCTCTCTGCTTCCCTCCCTCCCTCCCAAACACACACGAATACGCTCACACACACACACACAATTCCCTAGAGAGTCTCATTTGTCAGTTCCAAGATTATGAAATTATGACAGCGAAAGCAGTTAGAAGATTCAAATATCTAAAATGCAATGTATCATGTGAAGCAAGCTGAATATTTGTATCAGACTTGGAATCCACTTACCCTAGTGAAAGTGTGTATCGCTTTATGTTGTTGAACGCTTTTATGGTGCCCCGAAGTGTATCGAGGTGATGGAGAATTCTCGAACAACTACTACATTGTACTCATAATTACAGACGTGATGTTTGATACGGTGGACTCCTGTGAGCCGCCTACACTTCTTATTTCGACGAACTGTCCTCCCATGCTATCTTGATACTGATGTCTACCTTTTCTGTTAGGTATGTAATCATAGCCAAGTCTTGTTCACGAATCTAACGTATGTGCTTTCACTTCCCTTTTAAGGTCAACCTGCAGATGATTTAAAGTGGAAACTAGCCTAACTGTGCAATAATGATTAATATAAAAGAGTTTTGGTTTTGAGATGTCTGTTCTGAATAGTTTAAGACCTTTGGAGCATAGTTTGCAGCAAGTTTTTTTAGCATAAAATCCTAATGCAACATTATAACGCATTCCATACATTCTGAGTCGTAATTTATTCATCTGATTGTCAGTATAACTAAATTTCTCTTCGCACTTTTGTACGGAAATTATATTTTCGTGCTGTACAGCACATGTACTTCTTTTCATATAACTTTTGGGAAACATATAAAAAAAAACTGTTTTGTTGTTGTGATCTTCAGTCCAGAGAATGGTTTGATGCAACTCTCCATGCTATTCTATTATGCGCAAGCTTCTTCATCTCAAAGTAACTGCTGCAACCTACACCCTTCTGAATCTGCTTAGTGTATTCAACTCTTCGCCTCCTTCTACGATTTTTACCCTCCACGCTGCCCTACAATACTAAATTGGTGATCCATTGATGCCTCAGAACATGTCCTACCAACCGATCCCTTCTTCTAGTCAGGTTGTGCCACAAATTCCTCTTCTAGCTAATTCTATTCAGCACCTCCTCGTTAGTTACGTGATCTACCCATCTAATCTTCAGCATTCTTCTGTAGCACCACATTTCGAAAGCTCCAATTCTCTTCTTGTGTAAACTTGTTATAGTCCATGTTTCACTTCCATACATGGCTACACTCCATACAAATACTTTCAGAAATGACTTTATGCCATTTAAATCTTTACTCGACATTATTTATCTTCTTCTGAAACGATTTCCTTGCCATTGGCAGTCTACTTTTTATATCATCTCTACATCGACCATCATCAGTTATTTTGCTCCCCAAATAGCAAAACTCCTTGACTACTTTAAGTGTCTCATTTCATAATCTAATTCCTTCAGCATCACCTGACTTAATTCGGCTACATTCCATTATCCTCGTTTTGATTTTGTTGATGTTCATCTTATGTCCTCCTTTCAAGACACTGTCCATTCCGTTCAACTGCTCTTCCAGGTCCTTTGCTGTTTCTGACAGATTTACAATGTCATCGACAAACCGCAAAATTTTATTTCTTCTCCATGGGTTTTAATTTTTACTCCAAATTTCCCTTTTGTTTCCTTGCTCAATATCAGAGTGAATAACATCGGGGATAGGCCACAGGCCTGTCTCACTCCCTTCCCAACCACTGCTTCTCTTTCCTGCCCCTCAACTCTTATCACTGCCATCTGGTTTGTGTATAAGTTGTAAATAGCCTTTCGCTCCCGGAATTTGACTCCTGCCAACTTCAGAATTTGAAAGAGAGTATTCCAGTTAACATTGTCAAAAGCTTTCTGTAAGTCTACAAATGCTAGAAACGTAGGTTTGCCTTTCCATTAATCTACCTTCTAAGATAAGCCGTAGGGTCAGTGTTGCCTCACACGTTTCTGCATTTCTATGGAAACCTAACTGATCCTCCCCAAGGTCGGCTTCTAGCAGTTTTTTCATAAAACAGTATTGTTCATTAATTTTCTCGCCCTTGATTGTACCATTCGTTTCATTTAATTTTCTCCAACTCATGGGATACTTTTTCACTGAATGCAGAGTTCATATTGTGTGTGCGCGCAATATCTCTGTTACTAGTAATGACGATTTTTCATGCTTCACAGGAAAACTTAAATATTTTCACTTCGACCCCTGACCTATCCTGTAGGTGTATTAGTACGCAGCAATGTGAAGTTTTGCGTTGATAGTATTAAAGTACTAGTTACTTTGCGGAACAGCACAAAAGTCTATAGCATGTAAACAATTAATCTCTAATATACACCCTAATTATAGTTATTTCTCACGTTTCTCTGGGTCATTTGTTGTCGCCATTAACGTGCACGAAAACGAACCACGAATACGAACGTAACGACGGATACGTTTATTCTTAGATAAAAATATTTTACTTACTTTAATAAATGTAACTCATATTGACGAATGTTTAGACCGTACCACGTGATACACCAGATATACTGAAAAGTAGGTAGTTCCTATTTTTCGTCGGACTTCTTTTTTAATTCCTACTTTCTTTCGTTGAGTCACATCTTGCGGCCAAGTCTAACGTACTTCAAGATAATATCATCGTGATAATCTAAGGTGGTACCCTTTCCAATTGGATTCACTAAGTATGGAAACAGTTCATTATAAAAATGATGGCTCTCATCAATACTGAAGATATATTCTCGTATCGTTATCTCATTCCTCTCAGTCTTTGCACACAAGAAAGGCATAAATACTTGAAGCTGACAAGTAATTTAGGTACGAATATTCAACGCATCATAGCTAATGAACACATCATTTTAATCTTTTTGGCATGTCTCTGTACTTAAACATGTTATAAGGGAACATGTTCCGGAGTAGCAATACTTAACACAGTCATTATTCTGAAATGAAATCCTACTGCGTATCTCTTCTGATTATTACAATGGAGGCTATATTTGTTACGGCCGTTCCATTAAGGATGATGATCCCTAAAAAGAGTAATAACGCAGCGTTCTCCAAGAAGAATGACGCAGAGTCATAACAGCGAAATTACTACTTGATTGTTTGTACGTGAAGCAGTACGTAATTCCTTAATGCCAAGTAATCATATTTTTCGTGTAGAGAAGGAGAATAAGATAAAATCTTTCTAAGGGACTGACTACTAGAAGTCTTGTTAGAAAGGAAGAACGCTTCCAAATGAAGTCCATAATGTACTTTAATATTTGTGACTTCCGTGAAAAAAAAAAAGAAAAAGACGGTACGGAAACGGGTATTTGTTTTTCACACAGGTAGTACGCCTGAGGATTAGAAGTGTTTTATAATGACATGTATAGAACACATCTGAAAACAAGTCGTAGTAAAACTGTTCTGTGGCTCCTCACATCAAATACTCTTGTCTTAGATTGCCGCGTGGAGTGGCCGCGTGGTTTGAGGCGCCATGTCACGGATTGCGCGGCCCCTTCCACCGTAGGTTCGTGTCCTCCCTCGGGCATGAGTGGGTGTGTTGTTCTTCGCATAAGTTACTGAAGTTAGTTTAAGTAGTGTGTAAGCCTAGGGAGCGATGACCTCAGCAGTTTGGTCCCTTAGGAATCCACACACATTTGAACATTCTTGATTTAGATTACTGAAGGTAAAAAAGATAAACAATAGTAGAAATACCTAGCACCTGAACTGTTTAATGTGGCATTAATTATCACAGGATTTACAGCCTTAGAAAACTTCAAAAGAACATCTCCTTTCCACAGAACTTCATTATGTCGTTTCTTTTCAGAAAGCGTCTTCCTGATAATTCTCTTAAATTACAGGCTACTCATCACCTCAATCATCTGAGTCCGTAACTGCTCTAGGGTATGCTTTACGACTCACATCTAATTTAGAATCATATCTAATTTAGAGCCATGAAGTAACCCAGATGTAATTTTCCCTTGCCTGCACGCCTTTTCCAAACATACGTCTCCTTCTGATTACTGAAGAGTGTAATCGCTTTTACTGGGTGAAATTTGCTTCACAACTGAGCCTTTCTCATCTCTGCTACCTAGCTCACGTCTCCCTATCTGCACCCACTGTTCGATGCCATTATACACCCAGCGTCTTCTCCTTGTGATGCAGACATGTAACCTGAGCTACTGTTTCTGGCGTTGGATTGTTGTCAGTTATGATGAAAATAATCCTATCAGTGAACTGTCCACTATAACTCACTCTTTGCCCAATCTACCTGTTCCCATATTATCATTTTCTGATTCCCCTTGCTTTTGCCAAATATTCATAAGAGGACACTAAATCCTTGTCTTCTTTCCATTTCAGTTCACTGATAAACACTACACCTAGACTTATCTGGATTTGTTTTCTCAGATTTTTCTTGCTTCCCTACCACATTCAGATTTATGGCTCTCCGGAACATAGAATGTTGCGCAAACGTTTTCTCATAGACATCCTTTCATTGGTAGTTCCTTCCCACAGATCCGAATAGAGAGCTATTCGAAAGTCTTCTGCCAATGAAAAGATCGTCATTATACATCATTTAACCATAATTTATTGCTTATGAACTGCAGATGGAAACTGGAGAATTTACAAAGTTGTAGGGAATTAAAGGGATGGGACCTGGATACACTGAAAAAATCTGGGACTGGTGAGAGTATCAAAGAGAATAACAGGAAATAATTCAGAAACAAGAGAGACGAACACAAGAGAAGATAAATGTGTACATTTAACAGATCAAATATTGAGGACACCAGAAGATCAAATATATAAAATGACAAAGTTCAGTATAAATCCATGGGTACTGCAAGGGATGTCTTTAATAAGTGGCACAGATGGTTACTGTGTTTTAAGATCTGGAGATATGTCTGTTTGCCGCTAGGGAGCCACAGTAATCACTGTACTTTACAGAAACAGTGGAAGAAAATAACCATTCAGAAAGCTATCATACACGGCAAAAAATTCATCAACGATCAAGCAATATCTGCAACCAAAGAGTATACACATACTGAGCGAGCTACCAAATACCACAATAAGATTCGCGCTAAACACACACATATACTAACAAACAAACGAAACTCACCAGACGGTATTTCAAACTTCGAGGCCGCCAATCGGAAACAAAACAGTGAAACAAACTTCTTTCAAGAGCGTATCTAAACCAAACGTGCAGTGAAAAGTGTGTTAAAGGTACAGCAACATATTATCGTCCAGAATACGACAACGAACGCTGTTAAATGCAAGTTAACTCTGTGGAAAGTCCACAACATAACAAACCACACCCAATATACTGATCAGCCAGAATATGACCACCTAACTAATAACCGGTATGTCCATCTTTGGCATGGGTGACAGCGGCGACGCGTTGTAACCTGGGAGCAGTGAGGTCTTGGTAAGTTGCTGGAGGGAGTCGGCAATACATCTGCAGACACAAGTCACCTAATTATCATAAATTTAAGGGAGAGGGACGAAGAGCACTGACGCCACCACAATCACATCCTACATGTATTGGATCGGGTTCAGAACTGGCGAACTGAAGGGCTAGCACATCAACTGCAACTCGTCACTGTTTTCTTCGAACCATTCCATCATACTCGTGGCCTCTGAAACGGCACATAATCGTGTTGAATATGGCATTGCCGTCGGGAAAAATTATCGTGATGAAGGACACATGGTCTGGAACCAATTTATGATACTCCTTGGTCGTCATGATGTCTTACACGAGCTCCACTGGACCCGTGGAGGCACATGTGAATGTTCCCCAGAGCGTAATGGAATCTCCGCCAGCCTGTCTCCATCCCGCAGTTCAGGTGTCTAGGAGCTGTGCCCCTGGAAGACGAAGGATTCTCGCTCTCCCGTCTCCATGATGAATGAGGTATCGGGATTCATCAGACGATGCGACGCTCTGCCACTGCCCCAACGCCCAATGCCGATGGTCAATTGCTCGGTTCAGTCGTAGTTGCTGATATCGTGGTGTTAACATTGGCACATGATTGGTCGTCGGTTGCGGAAACCCATTGTTAATAGTGTTCAGTGCATTGCGCGTTCAAACACACTTTGTCCAGCATTGATGTCCGATGTTAGTTCTGCCACCATTCGCCGCCTGTCCTGTTTCACCAATCTGCCCAGCCTACGACGTCCGACATCTGTAACGAGGCGTGGCCCCTCAATCCCACGACGTTTGGACGTTGTTTCACCTGGGTTTCGCTACGTGTTGAAGCACTCACCACAACATCCCACGAACTCCCGACAAGTTATACACTTAGTGAAATGCTTGTGCTGAGCTTCCGGGCTTTCACGTTCTGCCCTCGGTCAAACTCAGATAGATGGCGCGTCTTCTACACCCGAACAGCACACGCACTGATATTACATGCACCGTGAATGTGTCTGACTAGCAGTCATTCCTCGCCGGGTGACGCTGGAGGCGTTTATGTCGATAGTAAGTCGGCGATCATAATGTTCTGACTGAACATTGTAGATTGCAAACCAAAATGTCTCGAAATTTTGCTGCTCGCCACATGACGTTCTAAATATAAAAGAAGTGAGAATACCATATTTTCCAGCGAAATAAAAATCAAGTACAGCTCAGGACAGGTCAACCATAGTAATGGCAAGCGTAAGAAATGGGTATATGTCATTATCTTACCGAGTTATGTAGTTTTAATGTTACAGTACAAATAAAAATCCAGTTAAGATGTTGTCCTAGCATTCCTGCGTAGGAATGCCGTATTAATCTAGACTTGTGGGTGATTTCTGTTGGCAGCCACAGTGCACACAAAGTATAAAAAATGTTAAAGAAGTAAATATGCATATGCAATTTAAACGACAATGATGTCAGTACATTCTAAACCTACATAAAGTTTGAATGTACATACTTCAGAAACCATAAAACAAAACCTGACTGAGGATGACACAATTTCAGCTGAACAAAACAAAAGTAGTTTTCGTTTGACAAGGGGGACCCTCTTCCATTAATTCGTATTGAGCTATCTGGGGGTGCAAATAATACTGATTTCTCAGAGAACGTTTGTTACTCTCGTACTGCCTTGAACTCATTCTGATAAGTGGAGTTCTTTACAATCAAGAATATCATTGGTAATGCCGAAATTTTCATAAATCATAATGCAGTACAAAGAGGTTAAAATTGTGCTGTTCAGAAATCATACATTGGCTTCATGTTAGGAAATGTATGAAACGAAGGAAAACAAAGTTTTTTCGTTGAGGCACCTGGGCGTATAATTATAGAACACTTTTCGGAACTACGCATTCCCGCCGAACGGTCGTGTGGCGTAGGCGACAGAATAAAAATGTGCAAGAAAGTAATAACTATGAAAAAAGGTTATCAGAATATCTCAGATGCTGTGCTACAGGATGCAATTTAAAAAAATACGCTGATAAAGTGGAAAGATAAGTAGACTGAGTAAGTAATGAAAACGGTATGGGGAATTCGGTTACCGGAATGGTATGGTATTGTTACGTCTATGCGAGATTGCTACTCGGACCAGTGTAACACAGCAATAAGAGACACCGTACGCAAGAAGTAATGAGACGTAATAGACTCGAATAAGTGGTGTAGTTTATTGAGAATGTTGAGTATAGTATTGAATGTCGTAACTGAAAAGAGTGAGTAGTTCACGAAGGACAAGAAATAAAGTACGAAATCAATATTAGTGTGAAGAAACGGAATTCTCATTCTACTCTTGAGCTCATATTGTGACGTCCTTAATCAGATGCCAAGAGAAATGGTAATTAGACGAACGAGGATGAAACTGTCATTTCTGATTGGCAGCATCTAATTTTGTCACGAAATTAACAGCGGATACATACAATTTCTATACGAAATACTTTTTTTGTGTGTGATGCTGGTTCTCCACTTCTTAGAACCGACCGTAAATTCTGTATCTGAAATCGAATGGTGTGACTGAACGAGAGTAAGTTTAGCGACACACGTTGTCCAGATAAATCAGCGAAATTCGGTCTTTAGTAACAGTTTATATGTCGTCACAGTTGCGTGCAAATCATAAAGCTTCCGATTTGACCTGTGTGAAAATGTCTAGATGTCTGGTCATGACAAAGTGAGTCATGTATGGAAAATAGTGCGCGTTTGGTTTACTTCTAAGATGCTGAATAATGTGTGATCACTACAGGTAAGAATATTGTTGTACTACCGAAAAGAATTATCTTGTAATTGACGTGCAACCATGATGACATTTAAACTGTTTTCCAGATAATGCTTCTCTTCACCGTTTGGCTGTAAAATGAGAAAGGCGATTCTTAAGGTCCACATCAACATACAGACTTTTGGAGACAGATTAAGTGGATGGTTTCTAGAATGAAATTTTCACTCTACAGCGGAGTGTGCGCTGATATGAAACTTCCTGGCAGATTAAAACTGTGTGCCGGACCAAGACTCAAACTTGCCCGCGATAGGCAATGGTCCCGAGTTCGACTCTCAGTCCGGCACACAGTTTTAATCTGCCAGGGAGTTTCAGATAAAGTGGAAGTTTCACAAGTATAACATATATTTATCTAGAAGGTAAATTTAAAAAATTAAATATCTGGACCCGATTTAGCTAGCAGTCACGTTCAGATCGTAAAATTATCGTTACAGAATGTAACACGTCAGATTTTCTACAATCTTGTACTGCGTTTTGGAGGTCTTGGTAGCTCAGTAGTTGTTTGTACAACATGTGACGTGTTACACTGTGTATCGGTAATTTTATGATCAGAAAACGATTGCTAGTTCAATCTAAACAGGTCATATCAATTTATAAACTTGATAAAAGTAATATTGAAATTTGGGCTAGCTTTTCTACGGTTTTGACCTTATGAAGAATTACGGGCCATCCTCTTAAGAATGACAAGTACGACGAGCTGAAGGATTAACAGTAACATCTGTTCATCAATGAAAGAGAAATGTCACTTTGACATTGAGTCACTGAAAGTGTCAGACGTCCTTGTCCGGTATGTGCGAGTGACGGATTCATTGAACTGGTAATGGTCCCGTCTGGCGGAGAATGTGATGTCCACAAGCGTAGCCGACGGCGCGTCTTCAGCCGTTAATCCAAGGATGTCGAGTAGTGAGCAGGAAGCGCATAGCCAGGACTTGAGCACGCAAAGTGCCCCTAATGACAGCCCAGGACCTCGCTGCCGGCGCTCCGCACCTATCCACACGCTGCTGCGTCACCAGAGATGATGCCTGTTGCCTCACTTAGTAACTGCTGATTCGGGATGTCAGCAGCTAGGCAAAGGAACGACGCAACAGGATCTTGAGTTAACCCGCTCAGTATTTCTCTCTCTACCGCTCAGTGAAAATGCAGTGCTGGCATGACAATTGCAAGAACAGGGGGAACAGGGATGTTGGCAAATAACTAAATTTCATTTATTGTGCTTGTAAGGTATCGTAGAACTACTGTAAGACAAAAATTTTAGGTGAATTCGGGGTATGTAGAATGGGATATTTACAGGTTTGTCACAACTTCGTTGCATGACAACTGCAACGTTATTCCATCCGGTTTCATTCTCATGCCAGAGCTCATCAACGGTAGTGGCAACCCGTGACCCTTGTGGGTGAGAGGTCTGGAGAACGTGAAAGCAAGAGTGACAACACCCTCTGTCTCTATGTCAGGGATATACCGAGGTCATGGCGAGATAGACTTCCCAGGTCAAGGCCAAAAACGGAGGAGGGGCGAAAAACTCTGATAAAAATGGCGAATTTGGAGCAACCGAGAGATGTGCGTAAGTTTTTACACATGCTACTCTTTTGTCACAGTCGTTTCGTCCATGGGGCATCGTAAAGAAACGATTGCTACCGCAGAAGCATGACGTGGTTTGTATGTCAACAGTGCTGCCACAGTGGAGGTTTTACTACTACGCCACTACGGTAGTGATGGCTCTGAGCACTATGGGACTAAACTGCTGTGGTCATCAGTCCCCTAGAACTTAGAACTACTTAAACCTAACTAACCTAAGGACATCACACACATCCATGCCCGAGGCAGGATTCGAACCTGCGACCGTAGCAGTCGCGCGGTTCCGGACTGAGCGCCTTAACCGCGAGACCACCGCGGCCACCACTACGGTAGTGCAGGATCTCAAAGGTAGGCCAACGGGTGCAATAGAAAATATGTTGTATAACCGAAGGCTCCCGATTTTTGCAAATTTCTGACAAATGGGGACTGAAGTGAAACTGTTTAAGCTGCACTGCTATGATCGAATAATAACTGAAATGGAAAACAGGTCTCGCATGTTCCACACCATTTCTTCTCAGTTTAACTTCTTGTCACGAACGCCTTCAACGAGAGCTCTATGTCATATTTTGAAAGATATGCAACAGATTTTGGTGTGAAGCATAGCAAAAACATGCATACAACTAAATTTTTTAAGGAAATAGAGGTTTTCTAACTCCAGTAAAAAGAGCTGATGAAGAACAGAAAGACAGCTTTCCATTTCAATATTTTAATTTTTTAAATTTCTATTTATTTTTTATTTTTATTTATTTTTTGCCAATGTATGCGTTACGATATGCCTGTCCGAACATTTAAATAGCTTTAAGATCCAGTGACTGTAGCATCTTTTCAACGCAGTTTCCTCACATTGAAGATGACAAAAAACTATTTAATGCCGAATACAAGTGAAGAAAACTGCCAAATTCATCTGTCTCGTCGGGAGAAGGCGACACAACTGCTAAATGTGACTACGATTCTCCGCTCAAAGCAATGAAATGGAAAGGAAAATTACAGTAAAAGGCATTTCTAGGAAGGAAATAGTTTATGCATATTAATAATTTATAAGGATAAAATAAAATGTGTTCTTTATTGTACATCTCTCTATTGTACATCGTAGTGAAATCCATGTATAGCGGGTTTCATTCACACTCAGATTTTTAGAAAGTTTATACAGTTAGCAGTATATTTGCTACAATGGTACATTTAACTTGTGGTTTGCAATATCTTTCGTCTATATAGTTCGATTAAATAATAATTTTCACTAAACGTTCATTTTTATTAATCACACGTTCCAAATTACAAAATTTTCAGAATCTGCGAAGATAGTTTTCCAGGGATGGTGGGGGGGGGGGGGGGGGGGGCTCCAGCTTTGAACTTTCTGCCATGAACGCAGTATCTGCTCTCTTCTAGGTAGCAAGGGTAAGAGGCGATTTTGCTTTATCTTATTCAGTTGAAACGCCACAGAACTCACGAAGATAGGACACGGCCACATTCCTCTATCCGTCATAACCTGCTGTACGAATCTGAGGTAATCGTGATGTGTACGCAGTAGCACCCTATACCACCATTCCAGATGCTGTGCTCGTATGACGATCACGAATGCAAACAGGCAACGTCGTTCTCCAAGGAGGCTCCATACACAGATATGTCCATCATGTTGACGGACATCTGAAAAGAAGTCTGTACCCAGTGCCGTCGTTTCGCGCACCAGTGCCTCCTCCCTTGCCGCCTTGTCAACATGTTAAGGCGAGCCTCAACAATAGTCACAGTGATGACATTTGTGGAACTGCAGGTGCCGTCTTACGGTCCGTCTGGAGCAGGCTTCTGCACGGCGGAGGGAACAATACTGTAAAGTTCTTAGACCAACCTCTAAATACTTCTGCTAGCCACTTGTCAGTTTAGCCACTAATAGTACAGTTGTTTTCTAGTTACACACCAAATTTTTCATTAACATCTTTTTTTTATTTCAGATATTGGAGTTTGAAGTTTCCGAGGTGCAAACATTTTGAAAAATGGATTAAGAGAGCAGTCGTGCGGTCATCCAGTACCTGCTGAAAAAGCGCAAGAGTGCAGAGGAAATCCCTAATTAAATTATGGAAACGTTACGGGAGGATTCCCTTCTTGTTCCACTGAGAAATGGTGGGTGGCGGAATTCAAGCGCAGCAACGTCGATGTACAATATACACCTTGCAGTGGACGGCTAGTAACGGCCATCACGGAGGAAAACGTCACTGCAGTCCAGGATATCATCGTGGCAGACCGGCGTATGACACATCGCTACATTGTTGAAAGAGAGTGCATATCTCAGGAACGTGTTGGACACGTCATTAAGAGTTGTACTTGAGATACACAAGGTTTCATGTCGAAAAGCCGCAAGAACGTCGACAGCACGAGAGAAACGCCAGCGACACGTCATGTTCACAGAGATCGTAACCGTTTTGAGACAGATCCTGTGACATTTCTCAAACGTTTGGTGACAATGTATGAATCACGGGTTCTCAACTTTCAATGCGAATCCTAAATTCAATCGATACAGTGGAAATATATCCCTCCGCACCCCCCCCCCCCCCCCCATTACTCCCCCGCTACCTCCCACCGTCCCAGGAAGTTCAAGTTCAAGTCATTCACATCAGCTGGAAAGGTGATGATCTCTGCGATTAATCGGTGCTATCAAGGCTGAATGTCTGAGAAATAATAGAACAGTCAACGGAACACATTTGCTGCTCAAGTAACGCCTTTGAGGGAGACCTTCAAAGTGAAATGGTCGGGATTTTGACGAAAGGAGTACTCTTTGAGCAGGATATTGCGCCCGCACACACACCCATCATCGTAATGGCTGCCATCGAGTCCTGCGGCTTGGAACTGCTTCCACACTCGCCTCAATCACGCGATTTGGCCCCCTATGACTTTCAAGTCTTCCATAAGATCAAGAAACATCAAGATAGTATCCATTTTCGATCAGATCAGATGATGTCATGGCTGCGGTGGAGGCAGTTTTTGCAAATGATGAAGGCACATTTCACAAGGAGGGTGTAATGGGCCTGCAGCACCGGTGGCAAAAGTGTGTGGTCCTAGAAGGGGAAACATTGACAAATTGCCATAAATATTTGGACTACTTAGAACCTTCATTGGGTGGGTCGGGAACTTTCCAGAAACGGTCGCAGGTTCGAATCCTGCCTCGAGTATGGATGTTTGTAAAGTCCTTAGGTTAGTTAGGTTTAAGTAGTTATAAGTTCAAGGGGACTGATGACCAGGTCCCCTAGTATGGCATTAAGCATCGCCTTCCTGAAACCATCGACTCCCAATTAGTACGAACTCTGTGTGCTGGCTCCCCACAAACACAATGTGAATCACCGTGAAGTAATGTGCTAGATATACTGCAGTCTCGATGCACCACGATCCTGCAAATCTTTAGTTCCTACTCTAGATGGTAAACATATCTACTTCTTCCACCAGGCAAAGCTCGCTTTTCTTGCAAACAACCGTCGCTCTACTGTGATTTCCGTATGAAACACTCACCGCGTAATCTTTACTTACATACAGAATTAAGGTGGCATTATTCCTGCCTACTTTATTCCTCTGTGCTGAAATGGTAACAGCTTGCACGTACAAGCATACATTACACCTCTTGCCAATTTGTCTTCCGTTGCATGCCGCTCTCGCTGAAATTTTAATTTTCAGTACTGTAATCATCGTCAGAAAAGATGAGATGACAACAGACGCCTCGCTCTACGACTCACCGTGCTTCTGTTCACTGGAAGGTCTCCGTAGACATTCTGCCAGTGCCTATGAACATATTCGATGCTTGGGATGTCCGCTTCGAACGCACCTCCGTTATAGACGCCCTTTGGAAGACTACGAATAGAGCAGCCACATATCGGAACTTTATGAAACTATAGGGGTTGAGGCGCAAATATTCCACGATGTCCCACAACAGATTCTGTATTTTTTCAACAGAAACTGGAGAGAAAGAAAGTGGTACATTACTGCATATTCATGTTCCACATCTTCTCCGGAACCACTGAACCGATTTCAACCAAACTTGGTACACATAGCACTTACTTGTCTTACCCCTGTGGGGCTTAGTACCACCTACCAGTAAAGGAGTCTGAGTATGGGGTTGAATAAGAAATGCAAGTTACGACGAAAGAATATCGAGATTTTATGCATACAGCATTTGAGAAAGAGAACGCTCAGTGATTTGCTACGGACTTTACACATACTACAAACCCTTACGAAACTTTTCCTCTCTTACAACTCCCATGAAATGATAAACGGAAAGAAAGTTTATCACTTATTGTATCTTCATTGTCCATGCCTTAGAAATGGTTCACCCGGCATGATGTCAAGATGTTTAAATTTATTACTTGCCTACTAGTAACTGCATTCGCAACGTATTTATATATGTCCCTATTCAATTATGTCATTGTACCACTCGGGGAGAGGGAGAGAATGCGACGCAGAGAGTGTAAGTAGCCTGTTTGTATGTTGGCAGCACTATAGACTGTGTTAATATCGCTGACAGTGCTCTGCGCCCTCGGCAAGAGATTCTGTGGTTGGACGGACTAGCAGTTAGCGAGTGGATAGGGAAGTGTAGGGACATGATATTCTTAGTGGTGATTCTGTGTTGGTAGGACATGAATTTGAAAGTGAGATGAATTGATGCGTTTAAAAGAAAATGCGTAGGAAAATGTGTGATGATGGATGTTTGGTTGATAATGTTTGGGCAGTGGAATTATTGAAAAGTATATACTTTTTTCAAATGGATGTCACATGAATAAGGTAAAATTTTCTAAACACATTGAATGCCCTTCAACAAGATCTTCCTTTCAGTAACCGTATGCCTCCTAGTAGTTACAGTCTATATAAGCTAGAATGTTTTAATTTAGCTGGGTGGAGTTGCTACTAGCTGTAACTGCTCTGAGATAAGTGACTTATAAAAAAGAATGGGGTTTGCACTGTTGGGATTCGTGACTGAAATGAATTTAGCCAATTAATAAAGTTGTAGGTGGTTTCATATTTCCTTAATTTCATATTTTTTGGATTTGTATTATTGTTAGGATTTCTAGGAATTCAGGGATATTCTTTTGTGTTGGTTATAGGATGTCTTGTTAAGTAAATAGGTTAAGTTTGGGTTATCTTTGTCATGGAAAATTCTGTAGGTCAGTGTTTAATAAAAAATAATTAAGGAAGTAGTTCCAAGGGATAGGAAAGAGGAGGAGACGGACAGGGAGAGGGGGGGATGGAAAGAGGAGGTGGACATAGGAAGGAGAGAGGGACGGCGATAGCGGAAGAAGGAGCTAGACAAAGAGAGGAGTTAACAAGAGAAAGGAGATGGACCTCCATAGTTAAAGTAAATAAATACCCGGGCAACGCCAGGTGCTCAGCAAGTCACCAAAAAATTTCGTCTCCTGTGAGAATAAGTGAATTCATACCAACACTGAAAATGGTCAGCCCGCATCTCGTGGTCGTGCGGTAGCGTTCTCCCTTCCCACGCCCGGGTTCCCGGGTTCGATTCCCGGCGGGGTCAGGGATTTTCTCTGCCTCGTGATGGCTGGGTGTTGTGTGCTGTCCTTAGGTTAGTTAGGTTTAAGTAATTCTAAGTTCTAGGGGACTTATGACCACAGCAGTTGAGTCCCATAGTGCTCAGAGCCATTTGAAAATGGTCAGATAATGCTGTACACAGCTGTATTATGATTAACTTATGTCAATAATAAATTAAACAAAATAAACCAGACGAAGAAATTATTTGAAAAAAAAGACGTTTATTAATACCAATCATGAAAAAATGAGTCATGATCAGTATCTGGCAAAGTTTTTGCAAGAGTGACTAAGAGATTCAACTGTTGCGATTATGAAAGATATTACGGATTAGTTCTGTAGTAGTACTAATCTTAACTTAATTCAGTGCTAGAAAGATGTCATGGGGTATATGCCAAAGCACGAATTCATAAATTGACGATTCTGTCTATCGCACGGAGAAGATATCTTGGATACTCTATGTATTGTTTGGCAAAGTATTCTACTGTTGAAATACGCGTACAATGAAGGATAGATAGTACTTTTGAACCGACAACTATCCTAACTGAAAAATTTTCTTCAATGGCTATCCACGCCTAAGAGCTATAATAGGTTACCTAAATAAATCAGTCTAGTTGTTATCATCTGTAATTTTTATGGTTATTAGCCGTAGTTTCAATCGAAACGTAAGTGCCTCCAGGACCGGAAATGTTCGGTCTTGGTGACCTTGTTTCGACTTAGGGGTTGGTCGGCCAGTCGTGGAGTGCCAGCATCGCTCCAGCACCTGCAAAGCTCTCACTTCGTCTCTGAGATGCGGATGTGGTCAGCGTCGCGTTTACGACTAGGGCGGTTTTGCTACGTTTTACGACTCTCACTCACGCGTACGTTACCGCAGTAGTTTTGCATACGTTTTGCAGAATGACGGTGAAGCACGGGGAAGAAAGCCGACTGCACCAGCAGTTTTCATACGCCATTCTCGGCATAAGCGTCAACAATGGTCACTCAAGTGACGAAATTCCCGAAAAGTCGCACCTCTTTTTTATCAAAAAGTGATTGACCACATCCACAGGGGAAAGACGTCTAAATTGTGCCACTTTTGTGGTCTCATGTATTATGAAAGAGTAAGCTACAAAATTATTTAAACAGTGCCATACTCAACTGTAAGACCTTGTTCTTAGTATTTGACATTAAAAATTAAAAAAAAAAAAACACACTACACTTAATTTTCTAAATATCTGTAACTGGAACAAATCAGGAATCGGTCTAAGTTTAAGCAAGTGTTCCATATTTTTATTCTTACATCATTATTTTCAGGCACCGGAATATAACTTTTTCAATCATCTTGTTTGTTTGTACACTTTGAATGAAACCACATTTTGCATTTCATGCATCAGATCATTTCTTCCATCTTTCAGGCACAATTCGTTATACCCACACAGAGTAACAAAAACACTTCCTTTTCACGGGTGGAGCTGTAATTATGGGTATCTTTGTTTCGATTCGATTGTTTTGCGTGGGCTCTTCTTCAGCTCACATGATCCTTGGCTAAGTCTTGAAACGGGGCTCGGAGATTTCATCATTTCCCTCAGATTCTGCGACGTTCCTGTGATGGATACCTTCAGACTACTTTTTGCCTGTCATGGCTTCTTCTGCATTGAAACTATGAGACATTCTCTTTCGTTCTGCAATCTAGAACGCAAGTTTCCTTACGTCCGACATGCTTAAACCCAACATCGTCTCTTCAAATGTAAGACCTGTCCATTTTCAGCTTCTTTGGGAAACACTTTATTGCTGCCAAAAACTTTTATATTGCAATTCTATTTTCGTTTTTATTTTATTTTCACTTCGGTACATTGCATACATGTACATATCTATTTAATCAGTGATCCGGATTTTGGTATATTATTAGAGCTTCACTTAACGCCTTTCTGTCCTCAACTGCAATAATAAATAATTATTTAATTAATAACTTAAGATAGAGAAAGCATTAGAAGATTCACCATATAATTTTTAAACTTTATCTTTCTTCAATAATCCTGACTGTGTTTTTAAAACCCACTGGACTAACTAATTTCCTAGATTTTACCAGTGTAATATCGAAAATTTGTAGCGTTACATTACAGGTAACGTCACCATTTAGTATCTGTCAGTTTCCTAAAGACGAACTAGAATGAATAACAACTTCATGACTGCCTCAACAATAAATTTAGTTCGTGTACGTTCATCTAAAAATAAAGCATTATGTTGCCATTTTCCTTAGAAGAGCAGTTCTCTTCGATGCGTACACGAAAAGTTAGACGAAAATTCGTATAATAACAAGAACGCTGCCTTCAGACGATCTGCTGCTCAACATACCAAACCCATAACTAATAATATGGCTCCAACAAGCACGCATAAGTTATTAACAAAAAATGCTTTCGTAAGCTCTCATTTATAGACTGCAAAATCCCGTCAGCATAGACTTTCGTATAATAACAAGAACGCTGCCTTCAGACGATCTGCTGCTCAACATACCAAACCCATAACTAATAATATGGCTCCAACAAGCACGCATAAGTTATTAACAAAAAATGCTTTCGTAAGCTCTCATTTATAGACTGCAAAATCCCGTCAGCATAGACTTGGTACGCAAAAGTGAAAGTTCACGTACAAAAATAAAATGTACGCTTCATTAATAGTAAAGCGTAACAGCATGAAGCACAAGTGAAAAATTTATTAAACTTTGTAGAGATGTTTGTCGCATAACGACTATTAAACGACTAAATTGTCGTGTAGTATGTAACCGATCTCCATCGTCAACAACAATATGAGGTGTCATACCAAGGGAATAAACAAACACTTGGATTAATTCTGGAATCAAAGAAAACTGCCCCCAGATTTCATGTTGAGAAATTTCTTTCTGTGTCCGAAACACACGCTGGTATTAAAGTATATGTTATCCCATCGCATCTCCGACATGCTTTATTAGCGACGAATAAGGAGACTGCGCTGTGCAGGCAAGAATCCATCCATTCCTCAAGTCGTTTGTGCTGTACACCGCTGTGTAGGGTAATGCATTATGTGGCTGGATTATGCCAATTGATGCAAAGCAGCCACTAGTTGACCCTGATGGTGAACTGGTCGAGGTGGGTATCAAACGTACATTGCGACCGTTAAAGGGTAGGATAAAGGGCCAGGAAGGAAAGGTCATCAGAAAATTGGAGGAGGTGATCCGGTGGGGGAGGTTTGGGCATATCTGCAGTATACAGGAGACAGAGGAGAGGGGGAAAAGATGGTGCCTTGGGGCACGCTGGCGCTGGGAAAGGAAGTACAGTAATGTGGACAGTGATATCGGAGGGACTACGGGAGAGAATAAAAGCAACGAGATGGAAGAAATTGACGGGAGAGCGTAGGTCTGGAGTTTAGAGAGGAGCCCAGGATGCCAGACATGGGAGAAGGAGTTCTGCAGGTCTAGGGAAACAAAGATAGTGGAGTGACGGGAGTTAAGTTGGAGGGAAAGAAGATTGGTAAGGTTAAGGAGCAGGTCGTCTGCTGAAAAGTAGGCTGGAAGCCATGTTGGGTAAGGGGAAGGAGGTTTTGCTGGTTAAGATGGTGATGAATGCGGCGGGAGAGGATCGACTCAGAGACGATTCTGAGCACAGAGGTGAGGCAGATGGGACAGTAGGGAGAGGGGTCAGAGGGGGTTTGTCAGGTTTAGGGAACAGTAGGACACAGGAAGTCTTTCATGGGTCAGGGTAAAAGCCAGTGCAGAGGAAGATAAGATAGAGGTTAGCAAAGGTCTAACACTCTGCGTGGTGTCTGTGTTCTATGTCGTGTCTCCCTACCACTTTCGGGCAACGACGCTCTGAGTGCTTTTTTTTTTTTTTTTTTTTTTTTTTTTTTTTAGGGATTTGACTAGTTTGAACCTGGCACCTGTTGCTGGTAAGGAGACGCCAGACCACACATGACATGTAGAGTTCAGAAGAGTTCACTAAGACTAGCGATGATATAACCAAATACTTAATGATTTCAGTGTCAGCTCCACTGCACTCCCTGTAAAAGAATCTTAATACTAACTAAATTTAGTGGAAGAGGTTCAAGGCTTTCCTATTTTTAGTTAGCAGGTAAAATAACGTCGAAAAAGCAGTTAAGTTTACCAGTGGAAATTTTATTCTACTCACAAAACATTGTTTATAAATTGCACTATTGATAAAAGGAAATGTTTTAATACAGGATGATAAAAACCAAATGCGTTCAACAAAAATGTGAGCGAATATTCCCTGAACGGGTTTCCAAGTTCTACAATGGATCGAAGGATGATCTATGCCATATCACATCTATAATCTAGGTTTAAATTAAGTTTCACAAAAGAGAAAACTATCAAAATGGTCTACAGTGGCCCTCAATTATCTTTAATTACTTATCTAACTTGTCGTAAATTACAGTGGCTGATGTGGCTTCTCAATAATTATATAACAGAAAATTCATCGCGTTTCAGATTTTAACTTACGTAGCAAATGTGAATACCATGAGCATTAATTGACGATCGACACTAGTATTACGCAAAACGGTGGTGTAACAGATGAGACTTCTGCAGTTCTGAGTGAAGCTTCATGCGCTGTTACGTGGCATCGCGTGCGTTTATTACCTTGTCATTGGTTAGGCAGTATCAGGGGGCGTCGGTCGGCACAGCTCCACGCACCTCGCCGACTCGGAAGCAACTCTCTCCTAACTTCTCCTTACTACAATTTACCGAAGTTGGTTTAAAAAAAAAACTATCTGGCTGTGTTTTCATCTGACCAGTCAGGGTCTCAATATTAGCATTAAGCTCCGCCTACAAAAATTCTGTCAATCCAATGAGAAACGTTATACTTTTCGTGGTGGGGCAATGTTTTTAACGTTTGCGACATAACAGAGACGCAAAAAAGTCTCACGCTAAAACTTGCGGATGGTGTGGCCCTTTTAGTGTTATCGTAAGATCTATTTTGTTCTTCTGGAGGGCTGTATCTTTTAACATGGGCTGGGGGGTTGTCCTGGTGGTTAGCTGGCGACGTGGGTGTCCGTCCCTTATCGTAGGGCCTTCTAGCTCAACACGGTTCTGCTCTCGGCTTCTGTTCTCGTTTCTCCCCTCTGAACTGCGTCTGTCTCACGGTGGGAAGGTATGATATGCATTTAGGCATTCTTGTGTTAGTCTGTGGTATTCCATTTGCTCACTCGTTACTTGTATTACTTCGGTTAATATAATGTCATGATTTATTCGGAGCTATGTGACATACTACTGGATTTGCTTATCTTGTCAGGGTTTTCGTATGAGGTGTTGGATTTGCCTGACACCTTACATATCACCACCCTTCGAACTTAATTTATGCACTGAAGTTAGGCAATGATTGAATCGTTGTCTAAGTCAGTCAAAAATTATTCTTTTATCTAAATTTTGTTGCCTACTGTTCAGCCACTATATTCTAGTTCTATGCTAGTGTGTATTACTAATTTATATTTTTATATTCTTCCACATTATTCTCAAAAATATGTTTATATTGACAAGAGAAGAATATTTTTATGATATTGTTACTATTATTAATTATAAATTATTTTCTTTCTTTATTTAAGTGTGAAATTTGCTTTTTTAGAAGTTTGTTATCGAAATTGAGGAGTCTTTCACATCGATTTTCTTAGAAATATATTTTTTACAAATGTAGTAATTAAGTAAAATCTATTCCTAACACATTTTCTAAATATCATGTACAAGTAAAATGTTTTTGTTTCTAGACGCTCATTTCAACATTGTTATACTAACAAATAAGAATTATTTCCAAGAATTGCTTTGACAAAGAAATATACATACACAAGTATTGAGATATTATCCTAACAAATGGTACAAATGTTAAAAAAAAGGGAAAACATCCAACAAGATAATGTTTTATCCTTTCTTTTTATAAGGAGAAAATAAGTGAAATATAGTTATTGTTTTATTTTTATGAGAAGAAAATAAGTGGCATGTAGTTTTAGTGTTTATTATGCCTTACTTTTGTTCTTTATGTACTGTCCATTTCAGAACTAATGACTTATTTTCATCGATAGTCTATTTTTTACTTAAGTCCTTAGTCAATGACTGTTACTTTGTAGTTTATTAGCTGTCTGGTGCGGTTAACTTATTTAGTTTTTGCATGTTTCTTTTGCACAATTCCTACATCACATAATTTGATTTCACACATTCACACAATCCTGTGAATGTTTAAGTATGAGGTTGGCGAATGTTTTTGCATGAAGGTGATGGACTTGAGCGAGATGGATGTGGGCAAGTATTTGATGCACAGCTTTGTTCGTCATTCCTTGTTGGCTTTGCAAGAGTGTGTTGCTGTTGTGGAGGTCCCATAATGGAATGGAGCAGTGACTGCAGAATCTCGTGGTTTACTGACTTTGTATGCATGAAAGTCATCGTTATGTGTCGCTGAAAGCGGTCGTTTTTCGTTGTAATACTTTGCAGACGACTAGTTTACAATAGGATTGGGATTTGGGAAGGTATGTCGTCTATTCTTCACCCACCTTCTTTCCTGGTCTCAGTCTTGCGAATCTTCAACTTCTGTTCTTCCTGCTTTTTCTCTGCTTCTTACTTGCTCCTTGGTTCTTCTCTGGGCAGGATATGGATATATTTATTGATAACTAGTCGCTTTGAAGTTCTCCTCTTAGTAACAGTTTGATAAATTGTTTGGGCGTGTCATTTTTACTTTGTGGAAGTTTTCTTCAGCTTCATGCATCAGCGTGCTGTTTAATAGCAGTAGTGTGACTTTTACACGCTTTTTTCTTTTTTTGCCAGTGGTGGCTTGCCCAAGCGGTCTTCTCGTTGGGCCGTTTTTTGCTCGTACCACTGAGTCGGGGCGTTCCAATACCCTCTTGGCCTTCCGCATTCCGCCACTCTGTGGTTCCATGTCCTGTCCCAGCAGGGTTCCACTCTGCGGTTCAGCAGATTTACTGCCCACTTCAGCTACAAGGGCCCTCTGTTGGTCTCGCTGTCCTTTCCCTTGTCTCAATGCTTCTGCCTTGTAGGAATCGTGTCTTGCTAATTACGTCCTTTTCTTTCTTGATACTTCTTGCGTTGCAACTTGTGGGTCGTTGCATCTGGTCTTTGCTGGAGTTTATACAATGGTTCTTACAAAAAGTTTTACTTATAATCATCTAACATATGTCTAGTACCTACATTGTTTTACGCCTTTTTAAAAAGCTTTACAAATTTTGGCGCCCTCTCCATGTTACAATTCTAAGATATTTTGAGTCTTAACTTCTATAAGAATCCTCAAATTCGTTTTTTATTTTTGTGAAGTGTTATATAATCTATGCTTTATCCCTTCACCTTAATGTATGGTACTATTGGTGTTATTTTTGTTTTTGTTTTTATTGAAACTACTTTCTTTTTCCCACCTTCCTCTTTCTTCATTTTTCTTTCTCCTGACGATCTTATCTGTGACATAATCTTCAAATATTGTGCTGATTATTTACCAGTAATAAAATTAATCTTCGAACTTTTTGGTATGGCTCACATGGTGAAGTCCTAAGGTTTTGCCTGCTTTTGGGTTCATTAGTTCCACAGCATTAGCATGAGCTATTTGGCTAATTATGACAGGTCCTTGTATGCAGCGTAAAACTTATTTATTTTGTGTTTCTGTTTGCTGGAGAGATGATGTGTTTTTACAAATACTTTCTGGCCTACTGAGAATGTTCTTTTAATTGCTGTTCTATCTCCTCTTTCTTTTCTTATAATGGCTGCCTTTCTGATGTTGGAGAGTGCTGCTGCTATGACTTGTTTGTGCTGTCTACGTGGTACAATAGGAAATCTAACATTATCTCTGGTTATGTTTGGGGTTCAATATTTTTAAGTACAGTGACTGGAGGTAGTAGTGTAGTGTTATGTGGCATTTCATTTATTACTTCTTGAAAATCTTTAAGGTATATATCCCAAGTGTTGTGTCTTTTGCCTGCATATAATCGGCATAAAGTGCCTATGTCCTTCATGGATCGTTCAGCTGGATTTACACTAGGTTTGTACTTAGATATGTAGATGGGTTTTATTTTGTGTTGTTTTAACGTGTTCTGCCATTGCACTGATTTGTATTGTGGGCCATTATCCGAAATTATTCGTTCCACTCGACCTACTTGTCTGAGAAAATCTTGCCTAAATGCTTTACTTATAGTAAGACCTGTTGCCCGTTTTAATGGTGTCAGGGTAACATATTTAGAAGTAAGTTCCAAAACGACAAATATGAAAATATATCCATTTTTTGTGCGTGGGAGGGACCCCATCAAATCTGTTGCAGCTATTTGTTTTAATTTTTTAGGGATTATTGGAAACATAGGTGGTTTGGTTTGGAAAGTAACGTGTTTAGCCCTCATACATTTTTTGCATTTGAGTAATACTGTTCTAATTCGTCTTTCCATATTAGGAAAATGGCTTGTTTGTTTTATTTTTAAAATGCATTTCTTTGGTCCAAAGTGGCCATTACCTAAATGTGTATACCATATGTGCTAATTAACTAGTTCATATGGGATATAAAGTAACCATTCATTTGTTGCAACATTTTGTCTAAAAAATAAAACATTGTTTTTTACGAGATAGTGCTGTCGAATGTCTGGAAAATCCTTATTTCTCCACTTGTGTTTGATTCCTAGTATTTCGGGATCCTTGTCCTGTTCTTTGCCTATGTTTTTCAATGCTGTCGTAATGTAGTTTTCGAAAGGTACTTGTTTCATATAGTACATTGAAAACTGGTCTTCTGCTGCTTCCAAACCTATGTTATTGGATGCACCCTGTGGACATCGTGATAAAGCATCAGCTGATACATTCGCCAGTCCTGGTATGTGTGTAATAGTGAAGTCAAATTCTTGTAGTATTAACATCCATCTGGCTAACCTCCTATTAGTTAGTTTGGAGGATAACAGAAGTTTTAATGCTTTGTGGTCAGTGCATACTTTTGTTTTTCTTCCGAATAGGAAGCCCCATACAACGGCCAATGCGTCCAGCTCCGTGACTGAATTGTTTCTCTCACTTTTTGTGAGTACACGACTGGCAAATGCAATTGTTCTATTTGATCTTAGCTCTGCCTGTTCGTATTCTTGGAATAAAACAACTCCTAAACCTGTTTTAACGCTATCAGTGCCATTTAAAAATTTTGTGCTAGATCAGGATGTGCTAAAATCGGTGCTGTTGTTAGTGCGTTTTTCACTTTTAAAAATTCTTCATTGGCTTGTTGATCCCATATCCATGGCGTGTTTTTTTCCAGTCAACGCACATAGGCGTGGTGTTGCGAGAGAGTCGATCCGAATAAATTTTTTATAGAATCCGGTGAGACCTAGAAATCCTCTGAGAGTTTTCTTATTACATGGAGTACAGAACTCTTTCATTGCCGTTAGTTTTTCTGGGTCGGGCATGACCATTTCTCTGAAATTATGTGTCCTAGAAATTTGACCTCTCGCCTTCCTAATTTGGATTTTGTTATATTTACTGGGACCCCATGCTCATTCATGACCTGTAAAATCTGATTTAATGTGTCTTTGTGATGTTCCCAAGAGGGTTCTGCTGTAATCACATCATCAACATAACAAGTAATTTTTTGTAAAATTTCAGGACTGAGTATAGTATTAAATTCCCTAATTAACGCTGCTAATGATATGTTTAAACCAAATGGCAATCGTTTAATCTGGTAGCATCTACCGAATACGATAAATGCTGTAAATTTTCTACATTCTGTGGCCAATTCTGTTTGCCAGAAACTACTCCATAAATCAATTGATGAAAATATCTTAGCACCGTGGAAGTTTTGTACCAATTTCTCTAATTTTTCTGGGCGATCTGTCTCAGTGATTATGATTGTGTTGCTCTGTCTGGAATCAAGCACTAACCTGATGCTCCCATCTCGTTTTTGTACAATATGGAGTGGGCTGTTATATGTGGAGGTAGCTGGTTCAATAATATCATCATCTAACATTTTAGATATCTCCTGGAATACTTTATTCCTGTAGCTTAATGGGATTGTATAGGGTGGCACTCTAAATGGTTTGTGCTGTTTTACTTCAAACTTGTACTGAAAGTGTTTAATACTGCCCGTCTTAGGTAAAAATACCTCTGCTTTATCTCGTAAAATACCCTCTAATTCTCTTTTACTGTGTTCCAAAATACCTTGAATTTCTTGCAATTTTTCGTCGATTTCTTTATGGACTTCTAACATGAGTTGAGGCGATTACCCCTTTTGTGCATACCATTCTAATTCTTCATCCTCCTTATCTCGCGTCATTCTTAATTGTTTGTTTATAACTGGTATTTCCTCTAATTTTAGCTTTTGCTCAAAGGGATGTGTGACATTTCCGAATGTTACGCTACCTTTCCCCATATCTATTATCGCTCATCTCTCATTTAAAATATCTGCACCTATAATCTAATCTACAGTTAGTTTAGGTATAATCACGAAGTTGGCTTCGATCTTTTGACCTTAACACGAAAGAGTTAACCTTGTTTGTCTCGTAACTCCCGCAGCATTGTTTCTAATAGGAACTCTTACTTTAATCTTACGTGTTTTCAGAACTGGCAATTCCTCATTGGCATTACACTGCATGAATAAATTTTCTGAGATCGCGGTCAGTTCACTTCCGCTATCAATTAAAATATTGACTGAAATATGCTTTACCATGGCCTTCAAAATTGGTTGAATTTTAAAGGAATGGTCCTGTTCTTCTTTTTCTTGCATCAACGAATCCTCCACTGAATCATACATGAGTCTTTTCAGGACTTTCCCCTGTGAATTCGAACTTTCTGTAGGATAAGCTTCGACTGCTACTTCTCTCTCTTTTATTTCCTCTTCTCTACTTCTTCCTTCATTTACGCTTTCTTCAACATCCTCTACTTTTTCCTCATCCTCGTCTATCTTCTCCTTCTTCGTCGCTACTTCTACATAATCGCATTTAAAGGCTCTAATTACCGCTTCATAACTTACTTCATTATATACGTTGGGTTGTGTGCCCACTAGTAACTTATTTTTAACTTCTGTCGACTGCGCATTATCCTCATTGAATTCGCTTCCCTGGTTTCCATCTCGAATAGCTCTGCAATACTCATTACTTCATCCTTTCCTCCTACATTCGTTGTGCATGCCTCTGGTAATTCATCTTCCTCGTCAGTATTCTCCCAATTAACTTCGTTCCAACACGATATTGTTATTTTCCTGTCTTCGTTTTCATCTGGTCTTTGCGGATTTGTTTCTTCCTTCTTCTCTTCTCGTGATAAGGTATTTACTTCTCTGATCAAGATGCTGCAATTGTCCTGGGTCGGTGCGTCATTCCATTTGGCATGGGCGCTTAGCTGTCAATTCGAAAGTTTTTCGGGGTTTGGTGGTCTTACCTCCACCTCATCTATCTAAATTCTCTTTTCTTGCTCCGCTTGTTGATATTGGTTTCTTTGTTGATAATTTGTCGGTCTATTGGCGCTCCAATACCCGTTCCAGTTGTCGTTATTCCCTCTGTAATAGTTGTTGCCGTTCCTGGGTGAATTATAGTTATTGGCATATTCTCTTCTAAAACCATAACCGGTTCTTTGTTGAAATTTATTGTCGTTTCTTGGTGCGAAGTTATCACGTGGTTCGTAATTATTGTTTCTTCGTACTGTTTTAGTGCATTCCACTGCTTTTTGCTTTCGTTTTCACGTGCTCTTCGTCTTTTTCTAGCGTCATCTTCCGAAAATATGAACTCTAGTTCCCTTAGAATACCTTTAAATGCTTCGACGTCATTGCCTCCGCGACCTACTAATGATTGCTGATATTTCAATGGTAGCTTCATCGCGCATAATTTAATCAACTCTCCATCACTGTATGGTACATCTAAGCATTGATTTTTCTTTGCCATTAATTCGAAAAATTTCACGGGACTCTTCTCTCCTGAATTTTCAAAATATGAGTTCTGTAATAATTCGTACTTCACTCTGTTCTGTGCTTCGCTGGACCAATGTCGTGAGAGAAACTTCTCTCTGAAATCTTCGTACGATCGGCATGTCGCTGCAGCATTTTGCGTGGTTTCTGCGATTGTTCCTGACATGCGTGCACATAAAAAGTCTAATTTGTGTGCTAGCGTCCAGTGTTCTGGTAATCCTACTCGGAATTGATCAATAAAAGTTCGTGGATGTAATGAGTTTCCTTCTCGAAAGTGTTGAAATTTTCTGACTGTGGGGAAATGATCGTTGTCGTACTTCGTCATAGTTCCATATGAAATTCGCGATTCTTCACCACTTTTGTTTCTGATCATTTCTCCCGTCGTTTTTTCCGGTTGTGGTAGATCCATTGGATATTGTCCACTGTAACTTTCGCCTACCGTTGCGTAGTATCGTTGGAGTAGTACGCAATAATTTTCTTCCATCGGTTGTGAACGTGTAGCTGAATGCATTGCACTGTACTCTTCGCGACCTGGCTTTCCATTGTCAGGTATTGGTTCGGTATCTTGTCTGGCTAACTTTGCCGCTTCATTGCACGACCCAAACTGTCTTGAAACACACATTTGTGGTTCTGCATGTGTTTATGGTGCCGTTTGTTCATCAAGAGTTTCGAAACATGTTTGTTGCGGTGCAGGCTGTCTGATTTCACGTATGTTATTTTCCGCCTGTGATTGGAATCGAAAATGCATGATATCTTCGTTAATTGCTTGTTTTCCCGGTGCTGTTACAGATACGGATGTGGTGGCAGACTCAGTGCTTGTTCGATCCTGTTCACTACGCTCTTCAATAGTTTGCAACAATTCTGTTCGCAATTTCTGAAATTGTTGCTTCGTTTGCGCTACTATTTTGACTATGCGGTTATCATATCTTTCCAGCACTGCTTTTGTGATACGTTTGCGTAACACACTGTTTTCAACAATTTCACGCGCTGTACCTGCTGCTTGTCTAGTAATTACGTTTATCCATTTCTTTAGTTTCTTGACTTCTCCCTGGTTGTTGTTACGTAATGTCTTGATCTCGTCCTGAGTGTCATTACGCAATGTGTGTACGTCCGCTTGTACCTTGTCAACGTCTGTTCTCAATTGATTGTGACCTGTTATTAAGTTTCCTACCACTTCTCGAGATTCTTTTGCCTTGTCTTCAATATGACTTAGGTGTAACTGATTTTTTTTTTTGTTTTGTTCTTTAATCTCACGCATTTGTCTCGTGGTTTCTGCAATTTGTTTCGTCGTTTCTACATTCCGAATTTTAATTTGGTTCGCAATTTCTTTTTTTTATCTTGTCATGGTTTTCGTCATTAATTGTAATAATTCTGCCAGATTGGTGGGTCCTATTGCGTTTCCTTCCGACGTCCTACGCTCTGTGTTTTCGCCCAAGAGTTGGTTCGCAGCCGATTGCATTGAACTGTGCGGTGACACGTTTCTGCTCGAATTCCTTTTACTCTGTGCTGAGGGAGCTCTGATTACTTGTTCTATGGGTTCTACGTATTCAAGACGCAAGTTAGAATCTTCATCGGCTGTCTCTCTACTTTCCTGCTCCTCTGTCGTATGCTGACCTAGGTTTTCTGTGCCTTGGCGTACATTATCCTCGTTATGGTGCGTTATCTGTCCTATTTCTCGCGATACTGCATCGTCTGATGTACTGTCCTCTATTCTCTGTCCATCCTCATGTTGGGTCAACATGCGCTCATACGATCTCCCATTCACTTACTTGTTGGGTCAGAACCAACTTGTCAACGATGTTCCGCCACCTGTGCGCCTGCAATGGAGAGAAAACTTAATTCTAACAATATTAAAATTCATAACTTAATTAAGCTATTGTCTGTGCTAGAATGTCTCACGTTCTATTGAATACTTTCTTACTATCTATCGTTGCAGCCACTGTTTTCGACTATTTATAACTGTAGGATTTTTTTTTTTTTACGGAAGTTTTTCAACAGGATATTTTTCTGACCTAGTTAGGCATGTGGTCGACCTTCAATCATGGTATTTTACCATCCTGGCAGGGTCGCCATTCTCTAACTTTCTGCATGGTGTCTGTTGTTCTATGTCGTGTCTTTCGGGCAACGACGCTGAGACTAGTGATGATATAACCAAATACTTAAAGATTTCAACGTCAGCTCCATTGCACTCCCTGTAAAAGAAACTTAATACTAACTAAATTTAATGGAAGGGGTTCAAGGCTTTCCTAGTTTTAGTTAGCAGGTAAAATAACGTCGAAAAAGCAGTTAAGTTTACCATTGGAAATTTTATTCTACTCACAAAACATTGTTTATAAATTGCACTATTGATAAAAGGAAATGTTTTAATACGGGATGATGAAAACCAACTGCGTTCAACAAAAATGTGAGCGAATATTCCCTGAACGGGTTTCCAAGTTCTACAATGGATCGAAGGATGATCTATGCCATATCACATCTATAATCTAGTTTTAAATTAAGTTTTGCAAAAGAGAAAACTATCAAAATGGTCTACAGTTACCCTCAATTATCTTTAATTACTTATCTAACTTGTCGTAAATTACAATGGCTGATGTGGCTTTTCAATAATTATATAACAGAAAAATCATCGCATTTCAGATTTTAACTTATGTAGCCAATGTTAATAAAATGAGCTTTAAATGGCGATCGACACTAGTATTACGCAAAACGGGGGTGTAACAGATGAGACTTCTGCAGTTCTGAGTGAAGCTTTATGCGCTGTTATGCAGCATCGCGTGCGTTCATTACCTTAGTTAGGCAGTGTCAGGGGGCGTCGGTCGGCACAGCTCCACGCACCTCGCCGACTCGGAAGCAACTCTCCCCTAACATCTCCTTACTACAATTTACCGAAGTTGGTTTAAAAAAAAACTATCTGGCTGTGTTTTCATCTGACCAATCAGGGTCTCAATGTTAACCTTAAGTTCCGCCTACAAAAATTCTGTCAATCCAATGAGATACGTTATACTTTCCGTGGTGGGGCAATGTTTTTTAAAGTTTGCAACGTAACAGAGACGTGAAAAAGTCTCACGCTAAAACTTGCAGCTGGTATGGCCCTTTTAGTGTATCGTAAGATCTATACTGTTCTTCTGGAGGGCTCTATCTTTTAACATGGGCTGGGGGGTGGTCCTGGCGGCTACTTTTCGTGGTGGGGCAATGTTTTTAACGTTTGCAACGTAACAGGGACGCGAAAAAGTCTCACGCTAAACTTGCGGCTGGTGTGGCCCTTTTAGTGTGATCATAAGATCTATACTGTCCTTCTGGAGGGCTCTAGCTTTTAACATGGGCTGGGGATGGTCCTGGTGGTTAGCTGGCAACGTAGGTGTCTGTCCCTTATCGTAGGGCCTTCTGGCTTAACACGGTTCTGCTCTCGGCTTCTGTTCTCGTTTCTCCCCTCGGAACTGCGTCTGTCTCACGGTGGGAAGGTATGACATGGATTTAGGCATTCTTGTGTTAGTCTGTGGTATTCCATTTGCTCACTCGTTACTCCTATTACTTTGGTTAATTTAATGTCACGATTTATTCGGATCTATGTGACGTACCACCGGATTTGCTTATCATGTAAGGTTTTCATGGAAGGTGTTGGATTTGCCTGACACCTTACAAAGGTAGACAGCAAATAGCGGCCAGGGGGGAGGGGGGGATTCCATGAGGCAGTTATAAGTGACACCATCATGACCAGGGACGGTGTTGGGGTTTACTGGGGTTGTCAGGAAAGGAGCGGTTGTCGTGGAGAAGAGGGTAATGCGGGACAGGGTGGCTACAAGTAAGGTGGTGGAAAGCAGAACAGTACCTGGAGAAGTTCACAGGGAGCTAGGAGTTGCGGTGTGTAAATATCTGGCACCAGTCTCAGTTTCTTTGCTGTGGGCAGGTTTCCGATATGGCCGTTGTAACTGCCGGTGGTGGAGGGGTGTATCCTGGAAACTGGTGCGTAGGAAGGAATGGTAGAGCCGGTAGGATTCAGTAAATGATTGTAGTTCAACATTTAATGAAAATAATTTGGCTTACTATTCCTTATAACATTAATCGTCTTACAACCTGATCCCACAGAAACACACATTTCAGAAGATCAAGTTTCCATCTTCAGACACAGACCAACACAAGAATCAAAATATGTCAAAGAATAACAGTAGAAATCGGTTCAAAAACATTGTCAAAATTTTCGAAAGATGAGAACTTGCACTGAAAGTTATAATTCATTAAGTAAAGCAATAACCACCATTACCATTACTCGTGATCCTGAACCGTAACAAATATTCTGCTGAAGTTCATTACAGTCACAAGTTTCCTTCTTGGTATTCCTGTATTTACAAATAGTATTCGTAAAATGATCGGCACTTTTGTCGTAAAGACAAGGTATCAATGTCCATATTTTGGTGATGGTGCAGAGATTGTATCAAGTATTTAACACAGAAACTGAGATTATATCTGTCCCAGAGGTTCACGCTACAGCGGTGTCGGGGTTCACTCACTGATTCAGGCAACCATGAGCCAAAGATTCTGTTGACGATGGAAGCAATGAGCTATAGATCTATAAAGCTACGTAAAGTGACTGATTAGCGTCGTAGAAGTAGATGATTAAAAGAAGCCATGTAAATAATGAAACGTCCCCTTAGAAAAATTAATGAATGACTGTGCTGGTAAACCCCTTACGTTATTTGATTTTCAAACAGCTGAGCAGAACTGAACGTCTCTTTACTTATTCTGATAAACACTAAACTGACACACAATATTTTACTAGCGCAACGCAGTCTGAGTTTCAATAATCCGTACATAAGATTGGCCCTGACTAACATTAACCTATACCTTTCATGTATCACTTACCTCACAAAAATCTTCGTTACTCGAACTACTGCAATACAGCGAGCGCCACTACTGCCAGCTAAATAAAAGAATCTAACTACTGAAGGCACTAACTGCTGATAGGCATAGTTAGCAAATGAAAGATTTCGATAGAAACAAACAATGTATTTACCTTAATAGTGTTCAAAAGTCACAATATATATATCAGTTCATGACATCCAGTCTTACAAATTTACTGTCTCTGATGGACATACGTCCAGATCATCCGCTCTCAAAACTTCGCCATCTCTCTCCCCACATCCACCACTGCTGGCGGCTCATCTCCAACTGCGCAACGCTACAATATCCACTATTGCAACAATGCCGACCAGCCTCAGACTGCCCACAGCACAGCCAGTGATTTCATACAGAGTGCTACGTGACGTTACCAACATAAAAACCTAAACAGCCTACTTACAATGAGTATGTTTATGGAAGGACATTTTCTTTGGGCTAGGCAGGTCATGTGTTATCATCATTGTGGGTAGTGGGAAGAAGGACAAATGTGAGCTCACATGTGTGGCAGCTACTGTCATGAGGAACCATTGCGTGTGCGTAATGTTATGATGGTGAATGCCGATGTTTGGACTGTCGAATGGGGAAAATTAATCGCTAGATTTTTCCACGAAATGCTCTGTACCTCAGGAACTATTGTTACTTCGGGACCATTTCACAATAACCTATATGTACGGGAAGTTGATGCCTGAAAGCTGGTGCACTGTTCTCCCTTGACCTCCGACTAGCTCACAGCTCTGGTATTTGGTTATGTAGTTACGTTGATCTTAATAGATATTCCGTCTGAAATAGTAAGTTACATACACCCAGTAAATGATACAGGTGAGGGGATAGTAAAGTTAGTTTTACATAAAGCCATAGCAAAAGAGATATACACTCCTGGAAATGGAAAAAAGAACACATTGACACCGGTGTGTCAGACCCACCATACTTGCTCCGGACACTGCGAGAGGGCTGTACAAGCAATGATCACACGCACGGCACAGCGGACACACCAGGAACCGCGGTGTTCGCCGTCGAATGGCGCTAGCTGCGCAGCATTTGTGCACCGCCGCCGTCAGTGTCAGCCAGTTTGTCGTGGCATACGGAGCTCCATCGCAGTCTTTAACACTGGTAGCATGCCGCGACAGCGTGGACGTGAACCGTATGTGCAGTTGACGGACTTTGAGCGAGGGCGTATAGTGGGCATGCGGGAGGCCGGGTGGACGTACCGCCGAATTGCTCAACACGTGGGGCGTGAGGTCTCCACAGTACATCGATGTTGTCGCCAGTGGTCGGCGGAAGGTGCACGTGCCCGTCGACCTGGGACCGGACCGCAGCGACGCACGGATGCACGCCAAGACCGTAGGATCCTACGCAGTGCCGTATGGGACCGCACCGCCACTTCCCAGTAAATTAGGGACACTGTTGCTCCTGGGGTATCGGCGAGGACCATTCGCCACCGTCTCCATGAAGCTGGGCTACGGTCCCGCACACCGTTAGGCCGTCTTCCGCTCACGCCCCAACATCGTGCAGCCCGCCTCCAGTGGTGTCGCGACAGGCGTGAATGGAGGGACGTATGGAGACGTGTCGTCTTCAGCGATGAGAGTCGCTTCTGCCTTGGTGCCAATGATGGTCGTATGCGTGTTTGGCGCCGTGCAGGTGAGCGCCACAATCAGGACTGCATACGACCGAGGCACAGAGGGCCAACACCCGGCATCATGGTGTGGGGAGCGATCTCCTACACTGGCCGTACACCACTGGTGATCGTCGAGGGGACACTGAATAGTGCACGGTACATCCAAACCGTCATCGAACCCATCGTTCTACCATTCCTAGACCGGCAAGGGAACTTGCTGTTCCAACAGGACAATGCACGTCCGCATGTATCCCGTGCCACCCAACGCGCTCTAGAAGGTGTAAGTCAACTACCCTGGCCAGCAAGATCTCCGGATCTGTCCCCCATTGAGCATGTTTGGGACTGGATGAAGCGTCGTCGCACGCGGTCTGCACGTCCAGCACGAACGCTGGTCCAACTGAGGCGCCAGGTGGAAATGGCATGGCAAGCCGTTCCACAGGACTACATCCAGCATCTCTACGATCGTCTCCATGGGAGAATAGCAGCCTGCATTGCTGCGAAAGGTGGATATACACTGTACTAGTGCCAACATTGTGCATGATCTGTTGCCTGTGTCTATGTGCTTGTGGTTCTGTCAGTGTGATCGTGTGATGTATCTGACCCAAGGAATGTGTCAATAAAGTTTCCCCTTCCTGGGACAATGAATTCACGGTGTTCTTATTTCAATTTCCAGGAGTGTAAAAGGGTCTCACAAACAATCATGGAATATCTTCGACAGTTGAACAGAGAGTAATATACATAGTACACGTAAGTTATCCTATAAAATCACTCAAGCAGAAATGAAAAGGATGTGGGAAGAACTGGAGTAACAGGAAAAGATTCCTGGTTAAAGCATAATATTGATATGAAAGAAGAATTAGATCAAAAACTAGAGTCCAAAACAGCATTTAGAAACAGCTCTAACCTAAACGTAAAATAAAAAAAGAGCTAGCTAAGTGCAACGAAACATTGAAAGACAGGTAAGAGGACAGGACTTTTGTAGACATTCTCAAGATGGTGGGCTGCTGTTATATAGGAGACTATGACATAGTACTAACCTCTGATGGTAAACAGGTAGAATAACAGGTAAACAGAAAACTACAAAGGTAATTTCGCTGCTTAAGAAACACAGCACATTTAAAGAACTGCAGAGAGCACAGTGTTTCTCAATTCAGTAGACAAACTTCATTCTACAAGAAAGTAGTAATTAAAATACTAAAGGCCACAGTGGCTAGTTTGTTTAGTTTTTGAATAAATTCTGGGGCAATACTGTGAGTGTAACAAACAATAAAAAGTCCGTGCGAAACGGTAAAAAAAAGACAAATTTATTAACAAATTTCCAAAGGAATATTGATAAAGAAGGATTGCGAAAAGACTGTTCTGTGTCACCAAACTCTCCTTTAATGTTTAATAATTACATTCACAGCGGGAAATAAAATTTTGACCAGGGTAAAAAATTAACAGAAGATAAAAGTAATAAACATTTACGAAGATAGGGTTATAAGATTTCACAAAAGTGACTCAAATCAGAAAAATATGGTACAATATGTCTGTTACCGGAACGAAGGTAATAGTATTGTGTGGAAAAATTTTTATTACACAACAGCTCCGCGATTGTACCAATGATGCAAAAGAAACTTAGGGACACAAAAGTCCTTAGTGAACAACGGCCATATCAAAAAGTGTATCATACGAAATTAGCATTATAACAACTGATACAACGCTATCTGCATCCCACATCGGCTGTGGTATCACTGATAATAATCAATGACACACAGTTCCACGACACACAGCTCCTCACCAGCAACGGACATCACTGGCCAACCACTAGCCCCCTTCCCAGCTTCCAAGTGCCACTAGAGCCACTACAGCAGCAGACAAAAAGTTCTACGTTAACTTTGTTCAAAACATTTATTTTCAAGAAAAAGTTTTCTATATGCACAAACGAATAAAGAGAGGCAGAACGTGCTAGACAGCCGTAGCATTATGTTAAATTAAACAGAAAACGAATAAAAGTGACATAGACATCGTCTTTCCATTACTCAGCATACTAAATTTGTATAACTCAGCATATGAAATTAGTAATGGCATTAACAGTCGGAATTCTAAACAACATGTACAATCATACATTACTAACACAAGACCGGAGCAAGCTACTACAGAAAACAATGACTACACATCAACAGGCCGTTAAAGGCAAATTAATTATCATTGAATTTTGACAAAACATAATACATACAGTTTAGTAGTTCTCAAAAAACTTTACAAGCTACAAATAATTCTCTCTGAAACAATGAGATACAAGATATAGAAAGTGTTAAGTTTTTGAGCCTAAATATAGAGCACAACTTTAACTGGAAAACAAGATGCTGAAACTTCATGTAGTGCCTCAGTTGAGCTACGTTGGCAGTAAGCAAGATTACTGAAGATTTATGTTGGGATACTCCTTCTACCCCATTCAAGAGTGTCCCATAAATTTAACGCACTTGCTTATTTTGTAATTAGAATTAGCTCTGTAGTATATTAATTTAATGTCATTTCAGCATACCACATTTAGATTATATGTTCATATTTGACTTGTTTCCGCATTCTGGAAGAGGAGAGGGAGTGACCGGGGGGGGGGGGGGGGAGAAATCCATGAAACACCACTAATTTAACGGAATGTTATGTAAAATACGGGTATTTGTTGTTGTGCATTGTGATGACAAACACATTGTTTTCGACTTTTTGGCCCTGTGGCTACGTAAGACGAGGGAATATCCTATCGATGATTGTGTAAAGGCTCAAGTCCGGAGCGGGTAATGAAACGGAATTAAATCAATCGTGCTTTTTTCCAAGGCAACCACCTCTGCATACACGTTTAACAATCTGGGGAAATCGAAGGTCTGGAAGGCACCTGAACTACAGAACAGAATGTTATCTCTTTTTAATCATCATGGAGTAACTGTTTGGCCATTGTCCTCAATTATTTTGTGTTAGTATTCCAACCTGTCAGATTTTACAGTTTTTACTTTCTTAGGTTCCCTGTAGTAGTTTCACTTGTTCTGTTATCCTGTCCCTTGTCAGTACTTTCAACATCTTTCTCTTTTCCGCGACTGAGACGAACCTTCTCAATCCTTAGCTTATTAGTCCATGTAATTTTCAACATACTTCCACAGCCACATACTTCCAGTGAGTCGACACTCTTCATGATTCACTTCCATTTAATGACGTACTCTAGACATACATTGTCACCATTTTCTTCCTCAAATTAAACCGGATATTTGCTGTTAATAATGTCCTTTCTCCAAGACCTTCCTTAACTGCGCTTTTTATGACCGACCTACTTGGTTCGTCCATCGTGTGTTATTTTGGCTCCAAGCTAGCACAATTCCTTTTCATTGTCTACTTTATAGTCCCCAGTGTTAATGTTTTGCTTGTCGGTTATCCCATTTCCTCCACTTCCACAAGAGTATTGAACTCAATTTGCCTTCTGCGCTCCCTGATCCGTCAGTCGAAGAAATTTCGAGATTGGATTAATAAGAAAGTGAAGATTTTCAAGATGATGGTTTTAATACCTCGCACTGGATTACAACGCACAGAATGTCCATACAACCATAAGAAAATTCGCGCTTCACATTGGCTTCAACGTCAGTTACGTCATCAAAACATTGAACTTTCATGTGAATTTCTGTACTTTGTCGCTTTGTTCTAGGTTCGCACTCTTAACACCAAGTTGGTTTTTTCGGGATCAAGGACTGCGGGACATACTTCGTACACACTTTTCTCTTCTTCAAAAGTGTTGAACACTTGATGTAGAATTGTTGCTCCATTGCTATTAGTTACAGAACTACGCTGCCACACCATGGCCGCACGTCCAGATCTTAACACTGCCTGCTCACAACTGACTGGTCGAATGCACATTTGTTGTTCAGAACTATTAGTTCAAGCTGTCACCGGAATTACTGCGCTGATGTCGCTCATGCGCCAGGATATAATCACTCTCGGATTTTTGGCCGAACGGGTTATCACTGAGTGAGTGTTACTGCTGTGAAATACACTCCTGGAAATGGAAAAAAGAACACATTGACACCGGTGTGTCAGACCCACCATACTTGCCCCGGACACTGCGAGAGGGCTGTACAAGCAATGATCACACGCACGGCACAGCGGACACACCAGGAACCGCGGTGTTGGCCGTCGAATGGCGCTAGCTGCGCAGCATTTGTGCACCGCCGCCGTCAGTGTCAGCCAGTTTGCCGTGGCATACGGAGCTCCATCGCAGTCTTTAACACTGGTAGCATGCCGCGACAGCGTGGACGTGAACCGTATGTGCAGTTGACGGACTTTGAGCGAGGGCGTATAGTGGGCATGCGGGAGGCCGGGTGGACGTACCGCCGAATTGCTCAACACGTGGGGCGTGAGGTCTCCACAGTATATCGATGTTGTCGCCAGTGGTCGGCGGAAGGTGCACGTGCCCGTCGACCTGGGACCGGACCGCAGCGACGTACGGATGCACGCCAAGACCGTAGGATCCTACGCAGTGCCGTAAGGGACCGCACCGCCACTTCCCAGCAAATTAGGGACACTGTTGCTCCTGGGGTATCGGCGAAGACCATTCGCAACCGTCTCCATGAAGCTGGGCTACGGTCCCGCACACCGTTAGGCCGTCTTCCGCTCACGCCCCAACATCGTGCAGCCCGCCTCCAGTGGTGTCGCGACAGGCGTGAATGGAGGGACGAATGGAGACGTGTCGTCTTCAGCGATGAGAGTCGCTTCTGCCTTGGTGCCAATGATGGTCATATGCGTGTTTGGCGCCGTGCAGGTGAGCGCCACAATCAGGACTGCATACGACCGAGGCACACAGGGCCAACACCCGGCATCATGGTGTGGGAAGCGATCTCCTACACTGGCCGTACACCACTGGTGATCGTCGAGGGGACACTGAATAGTGCACGGTACATCCAAACCGTCATCGAACCCATCGTTCTACCATTCCTAGACCGGCAAGGGAACTTGCTGTTCCAACAGGACAATGCACGTCCGCATGTATCCCGTGCCACCCAACGTGCTCTAGAAGGCGTAAGTCAACTACCCTGGCCAGCAAGATCTCTGGATCTGTCCCCCATTGAGCATGTTTGGGACTGGATGAAGCGTCGTCTCACGCGGTCTGCACGTCCAGCACGAATGCTGGTCCAACTGAGGCGCCAGGTGGAAATGGCATGGCAAGCCGTTCCACAGGACTACATCCAGCATCTCTACGGTCGTCTCCATGGGAGAATAGCAGCCTGCATTGCTGCGAAAGGTGGATATACACTGTACTAGTGCCGACATTGTGCATGCTCTGTTGCCTGTGTCTAAGTGCCTGTGGTTCTGTCAGTGTGATCATGTGATGTATCTGACCCCAGTAATGTGTCAATAAAGTTTCCCCTTCCTGGCACAATGAATTCACGGTGTTCTTATTTCAATTTCCAGGAGTGTATTTGCCCCATTTTCGGTGAATACTTTCAATGGCGCTGATCGTTGATAGATAGACGCGTTAAGTCCTTGTTTCGTGCACCATTTACCCGCGCCTCGGTGCCCTTCAATTGTAAGCGAAACAGTCACTGATTGAGAAGAACGGTGGAAAATCGGATATTGCGCCGAATTCCACAAAGAAAGCGTGACTTGTGATGGAAAGCAAGGTCAGGCCCTGGCACGGGCTGACGTGAGGTGATGGAGCTGTGCTGTGGTTCACAGTGCGACCCCAGCTCTGCCCCGCTCCGAATGTGGGTCGCGCTGGGGCGGCCACTTCCCAGAAGCACCCACGCATTGTCTGACGCGCCGGTGACGCAACAAGCGGTGCGGCGAGATGCGAGGTCCGGAAGTTGCGCTTAACGGAAACGAGACGTGAGCTTTTAACTAGCGTATTCACCAATTAAATATTGTAAATGCCCTGGCATAAACAATTTTCAATTGTGTCCACAAGTAATTGTAAACATTTATTAGTAATTCGTTTTTATGTTCTCATACATTCATTCAAATATTTGTTCACATGTAAATGCTCATATCAGTAGGCGGCTACTGTTTGTGAAGCGCCGGCGGGGTTTGCCGAACAGCACTAGGGCACTACAGTCTGGAACAGCGCGACCGCTACGGTCGCAAGTTCGAATCCTGCCTCGGGCCTGGATGTGTGTGATGTCTTAGGCTACTTAGGTTTAAGTAGTTCAGAGTTCTAGGGGACTGATGACCTTAGAAATTAAGTCCCATAATGCTCAGAGCCATTTTTTTTTTTTTTTTTTCAGAATGAGATTTTCACTCTGCAGCGGAGTGTGCGCTGATGTGAAACTTCCTGGCAGATTAAAACTGTGTGTCGGACCGAGACTCGAACTTGGGATCTTTGCCTTTCGAGCGCTACCATCTGAGCCCGCGAAAGGCAAAGGTCCCGAGTTCTAGTCTCGATCCGGCACACAGCTTTAATCTACCAGGAAGTTTTTTTTTTTTTTAAGCGTGTTCAGAAAGTTGCTGTGCAGTTACAACATATGTTGGATATGAGGTCCACAGAAGGCTATAAAAGTACGAACCTGCTTAATTTTATTGGAAATCACTTTTTGCAGGTCTGGTAGTAATAGACTTCTCTCATACGCAGTTATTTAGTTCTTAAGTCATAAAGCACTCTTGAGCAATTGCGATAGACTACAGATATTGCTTCTCCTGAAGTGAAAATGTTTAGTGAAGTAAGGTCCGGCAAGCAAACGGTATTTCGAGTAGACAAATTCCCCAAAAAACTGTTGCAGAAGTCGCATTGCGTTGTTATACCTGTGTTCAGTAGCGCCATCTTGTTGAAACATACGTAAATGGAATCGTGGATCACTAAACAGTAACATTCACTGTTCGTGGTTTCTTTAAAATATAAAGATGCAGTAATGCGTCTTCTGGAACTTGCTACCTGCACTCCAGTTTTTTGATCCAGCAATGGGGTTTTAAGCAAAGCACCAGGATTCCCCGTTGACCCAAATGACGCGTTCTGTGTGTCGACTTGACCCAGAGAGGTGAAATCAGATGTCATCTGTATAGTAGGTGACACCAATAATGCCAGTGGTACTAATTTCTATAAGACAGAAACCCTTTACGGTAACCGATTCGCTTTTCATGATCCGCATCTTTCAATTCGAGCACTGCTGTCACTTAATCCTTTCACGGTTAAAACTTATTTTACATCTACTTGCAAAATAAAAGGTCAGGAACTGTCTTTTGCTATGACCAAATAATACCCTTTCAATACAAAAATTATTTTAAGTGGACCGATTTTAAAAATATGCGCTGTGGGCCACCTGTGTCGTGCGAATCTAACAGATTACACGTTTTCATGAGAATTTAAGATATGAAAATATAATTTTTTATTTGTAGAGGTGTTTTATCAGTGCTAAAAAATGGTAAAAGTATGACAAAACAGTACCAATATAAATTTATTCACGTGACTAGAAGAGCGTGAAGCATTGGAATGTCAACAAAAAATTTCAAGATGGCTTTGACGTATCACGTTTCCACGTTTTCTCCGTTCATGCCAGCCGCTGTGGCTTAGCGGTTCTAGGCGCTTCAGTCGGGAACCGCGCTGCTGCTGCTACGGTCGCAGGTTCGAATCCTGCTCGGCATGGATGTGTGTGATGTCCTTAGGTTAGTTAGGTTTAAGTAGTTCTAAGTCTAGGGGACTGATGACATCAGATGTTAAGTCCCATAATACTTAGGAGCCATTTGAACCATTCTAAGCTCTTCAAAGTTCACTGGGGTATATATATATATATATATATATATATATATATATATATATATATATATATATATCACTGAATACAAATTGTGTACAGGCCAACAGACTTAATGAGGAGTGTAGTAATACAGGGTGGGGCAAATAAAAGTGGCCGGTCGAGTGGGTACGATTGGACGTGAATGTATGCATATAACGACACCCCTTGACGTGCACACCACGATTACGCCTGCCACATGATCCACACAAATCCATCGGAGGACATTTATACAGTCTTCATGCCTGCCAGAGTTGTCAGCAGAGGTCAGTGCGGTCGGGGCCCTAGCTCATCAGCCAGGTCTCACCATCTCTCAGTGTGCGATTAATATGTGCTGGAAGCCCTCAAGTGTAAAGCGTATCGCAACCCTAGTATTCCTCAAGAACTGTAGCAGAATATTTTGGATGAGTCTGCAGCAATTCAAGCAGTCTAGATTCGATCTATCTTCGACAACTTGCTGACCAGGGCCCAAAAGTGCCAAGACATAAATAGTGGTCACACCAACTCCTGCTATAGTTAGTACTGTATTTCTTTTCTTCTGCTGTGTTTCTTTGTGTTCCCTAGAACTCTATGATATAAGAAGCAGAGTCCCTCTACGTCCACACCGGCACAACGGGCAACACGAGAGGTCTACTGCCAACTCTGGATAGGGGCCAGTTTTCACTAAAGTGAGGTCTCATATACGTCTGGTTAAGGTTAAGCATTCATACACAATCATCTGAAGACAGATTCGGTCTTAAATTGAACGAAGGGTATGGTTTGAAGGGCAGAGGGAAAAAAGTGCCAAGTCAAGAGCGAAGGGTAAAAACCGCTGCGAGAGTTGGGTCGAGTTGTAAGAGCAGTAGCGGTTTTCTAGCTGCTTGCGACGGGCCACGCAAGGGTAGGCTTTGTTAGTAGTGGGTTTCATGCAGGTCGTTATCTTTGACGTTGTGCGGTGCTGTCATTCGGCGGCTGTTGCTGGGTACCGGTGTTGGCTTCTCGGTCAGCGTCAGCATACCTGTAACAGGTTCATCATCGTTTTGTGTCCGATAGGTCATATATCGGATTCACAGTATAGAGTAGTGTTGGCGGTTAGTTTGTCCATTAGTGTGAGAGTTTGTCGCTTTCCCTGCTGCAGCCAGTTGGTCGGCTTTAACAGCAACTGGCATATTCAACGTTAGAACTCTGTTCGCCGGCCATTTTTATTTGCCCCACCCTATATTTTAAAACAATGTCTATGATTTATCAAAAAACACAATGAAAAGGATGCCCCTAGCTGCATAAATCTACGGGGACAGTAGAGAATGTGTGCCCCGACCGGGACTCGAACCCGGGGTCTCCTGCTTACATGACAGACACTCTATCCATCTGAACCACCGAGGACACAGAGAATAGTGGAACTGCGGGAACTTATCTCTGGCACGCCTCTCGTGAGACCCACATTCCCAACTTATTGTCCCGCACTATTTTCATAGTGCCCCTACCACATACTCATTACTCGCGGCTTTTTGCCGATTCCCGTGAGAGTTCGGGCACTGTTTGTGCATCCGCGCAGAACAAGATGCTCAAATGGCCGGTGAGGTTTCACTATATATATATATATATATATATATATATATATATATATATATATATATATATATATATATATATAAGATTGTATCTGTTCTTTCGGACATATCCGAAAAAACAGATACCTTCTTCATATTTATATACTTCAGACGTTGCTGAAATGGATATTATGTTGATTTTCTCTAATTTTTGTGAACGAGACACACTGTGCCAGCTATAAATACAAGCCGCCCCATTTGATCGACAACAGTCTTCTACACGTCCACCCCAAAGTCCGTAATATTTCTTTTACAAAATTCTAAAGCTTCTCGCTTGATGATAGCACTAGATAGACATGGAATATACATGTCCAAACACTCCAAACTGCGTATTGCTTTAGTGAAACGTAGGTGACCCTATCAACCATGAAAGGGTTAAAAAGGGAACTGGTTTAAGCGAAGTTACAAGACGGATGTCTTTTTCTTATGCCAGCTTGCACAATGATTTAGTAGTGTTCTGCAAGATAGAGTGAGAAATATCCAAAAACGTCTGTTTGTTTAGTTTAGGAGCCACTCCAGTTCATTCGACGTGTAGCACTGAGCTTTTCTTTCGAAATTTTTCAATAAATCAACGAACTGTTTTACGATGTTTGCGGGAATTTTTCGATAAATGCTTCCCAGATATGTATTTATCGCCTTGTCTAAACACATGTTGAACAAGAAAAAGACGTTCTTCACTTAAAAGCACCGTAAATTAAAAATCAACTGAAAACGTAAACACTACAATCTCATTTAACAGCTGTCATCAACGAACCGAACAGTTAAACGTTACGCAACATAGAACGAATTCAAAGCAATCGTATATCTACGAAAAAACAGTTATGCCAAGTTTGTATTTGACTTCCAGCGTAATCTACATCCGTAGCCCAGTACACGCCACTTTCTGAATGCATTGTAGGTCGGAATCTCCATCCCTTACTAGATTATATCGTTTGTGACAGGGTTCAGTTATGCACTGGAGTGAAATTCGAAGATCAATATCTCCAGTTTGTGGACACTGGTCTCTCAATGGAGTGTTTCTGTTGTTCTAATTTATAGTTGGGTTCTAACGTTTCAATTACCGTAGACGCGACGTTGTCGCCACAATTACTGTGTGCATGTAGATACCACAGTGCTCGGCCTTAAAGCCCCTTTCCCACAAATATTGCTTATAACATAATAGGTGAGAACTTTAAACATGATATGGTCGAGGGCAGACTAACGAGATCAGTGGAAGCTTGTTTCGATGACATCACATTAAAACCATAGTTGCAACGTTTTAATAGAAGTTGTGTAGATTGTGGAGTTACAAGGATTTCTTGTGTGTATTACAGCAATGATGGCTCCATTATTTCCGTCGCAAACTGCCACACAGACTTCCAGAGTGCGAATAATTATGGCTCTAAATTAACTTTTCATAACTGGGATTCACAGTCATGTAAAATAATTCGAAAGACCTCATGTTTACGCCATTGACTGTTAAACTTTTTATTCCCACTGTTGCAACTGAAAATGGCGTAAGGCCGAAATTGCCGAAGCGGAAATAAAAACTTTAACAGTCACTGGCGCAAACATTATGTCTTTAAAAAAATTATGGCTCTGCCACAAGGCAGCTGGTGGCTTTGGAAAATTGTACGAGGGAGGATCCAAAAATAATATATCCTTTATCACAAAACGTAACAGCGGAATTAGCACAGGCAGTAGTTGAACCGTCGTCTACGCTACACCACCGTTCGATACAGTCACCGTGCATTTGCATACATCGTTGAACCCAGGCATCAGCACCAGTTTGGAAAATTTCAGGCTTTTGATTCTTGGGTCACGATTGTGAAGCTGGGTATTGAAACGCTGTAACGGATGTGAGGAATGTGTGGCGCTGGGTGAGGAAGTTTGCTAGCAGAGATAAAGACATTGCAGATAGACCGACTATATCTGTCACAGATGCCGATCGAGGACTTAGTGATGAAATGACTCGAGGATACATACGCGTTGGAGTTCACACTCAGCAGCAAAACCTAGGTAATCACGCTTAAGATATTTAAGAAGGTAGTAATGCACATCTCCCACAACTCATTTTGACGACCACATAGATCGCAAAATGGACTTATGAGTGGCGCCTCATGCTTTCTACAGCAGCCTGACATCCACCTATCTGGGTCTACGAAAGACGACCTACGTGGTTAAGGATTTAACTACCTGGATGATGTTAAAACATGTAAATCATCCGTCGAGAAGCAAAATCCTTTTTTCCAAACTGGTTTTGATTCCTGGGTTTAACGACAGCACAAATTTGTACAGCAGCATCGGGACTACGTTGAACGGTAATGTTACGTGGAGAATAGTTCACCGTATAACCTGTAAAGATTCCGCTGCTCTGTGTTCATTATTTAAATCTTTTAGGGCACAGGAGACATTACTTTTGGATATATCTTCGTAAAAAACATTAACTATTGGAAAAGGGGATCTCCACTAGAGAAGGGATGGGAAGAAACTACCGCTGATCTTCATGTGAAAGTCTGACCAGTAAGGCTGCACTTCTGATAGAGTACTGTGATGATGATTGCACCGTGAGAAACAGCAGACATTTATCACTAAACAAAATACTTATTTGTTCCCTTAAAAGCACAGAACACAAAAGAAAGTCCCCTGCTACGGCTATCCTGTTACCTTCACACCCACAAGCTACTACAGTAATTAAGTACGGTATCTGTACTGACCAAATATCCGATAAATAATTCACATTCTAAAGAATAAATATATGCAGGGGGTTCCAGGAGGAATGGTCAATATTCAAGGATGTGACAGGAACTACCGTTCGAAACAAAGCCGTATAGTAAACACGGGATCTCGTTCGAAACGTCCACCACAAGTTTTGTGGTGGGAGGAAGTGCCCATAGTAGTAGAGACAGATTCCCAACAACGTTCCTGTGGCATACTAGACGGACTACGGCCCCGGTCACAGACCAAATCTCTCTGGTCCATGTGCTCGCCACATACGAAGTGAGGATGATAGTACGCTCCCACAGGCCTACTAACTCTGGATATACTGGAGGCAGCTGCAAAATACATTCTCGCGTTCACTCACACACATCTATAGGGTAAAGCGGGAATTAAGATGTGCTATGTAGAGATGTCATTAATTGCTCCTTCCTCTCCCAGAGGCCATGTGCCGCCACAACTGTGTGTAATGTCAAGCGGAATCAACTCTGCCAGTATTCCAAGATGCCAGATGCGCCGAACATTCATGAAGCGGATTCAAAGAAGCGCTTCAACTTCTTATGTGAAGTTGTTATATTGTTATAAACAGGAGATAATGAACAGGTCGAAGCAAAATGATAAGATATGTAGATTTGTACTGCTCCTTGAAGCTAACATTCCCTAATTGGGTGTGGGAAGTCATTCGACTGAACAGAATCCAACTGATAAATAAACCGAGACCAATGCTGCTGTTTTAAACATTTTTGCCTCTGGTCCTCTGAAAAATATAGTTTAAGGGGAGCTGGAGGGCACTATTCCGGCAATAAAATATTTAGTGACTTGGTTTCCCAGTATTTCAGGAACCACTGTAGCCACTGACATGAAACTTTTACAGGACATTAAACTGTATGTTCTGAATATACTGAACTACAATAATTGCATTTCACACACTGATTTCGGAAATGCAAGTTTTTAATTACACAGTTAAAATTTTGTCTACTTTTTGTACGTTATCCTAAATAATTTTAATTGTACATAACACTATGTTCTTCTTTTAGTTTAGTAGACTCAGGATATGTATCTTATTATTCCATGAAAATATGAATACTCTACTCGAAGTGGCTTTTGAGATTTAGGAAGAAATGCAACAGAAAATGTAAATTTTCAGGAACGGCTTCTAAAGATTCAAAAGACTGAAACTCACTTAATATATGCTTAATTTATTTTATATTTGGGCACTCAGAAGCACCCTGCAACATGCTGTATATGATCCTCTTCATCATTTTCCAAGTTTTCTCTTCTTTTCTTCTTTCTGGACTCCCTAGTGGCCAACTCTGTTGTATACTCTGCTGCGAACCTTGTCCATCCTTTCAAGTTCTCTGATGCAGTTTGCTCCAGCAATAATTCCCATAGGCTGCAGCACTCTCAGACTACCAATGCTGCCATCATTAAAAGCAATAACAGCATCACTGAACCCCCACTTTAGTCTCTTCATTCCAATAAAAACATTTTTTGGTAAGCGAGTCCATATAAGACTATTGAATGAGTCATTGGGATTTTGCGTCAGACCATGCAGACACGTCTTCATTCATTCAGGATTTGACAGGATTCTGTATATGGGTTTTATGATATCCATGACTGCTGCTAGGGTGGAATGTTTATAGCTGTATAAACTGTTTGAGTACTGGGCATTGCAGTAATTGCACCATGAATCAGGTCCAGGACGGCAAAGGTGGTGAACTGGTTTTTCATCAGTTGACAGTCTGTGGAAGGAGGTAGCCCATACTGCCTGCTTCATTTTCAACAAGTCCTCAGTATTATTTCTAATGGCTGCCCATAACACTGCTGTAGTTCATCAATCATTTTGTCTGCCAGCCTACTTCTTATGGTTTTATCATCAGAAGGTTTCTCATCTCTCAAACATTGTTTCAACTTCCTCAGCCTGGTGCCCGTCCTCTTCTGGACATGATCAACCTTTAACTTTTATAACACAGCAATCCGTAGCCTTCTGTACAAAAAAATCACAGCTTTTATTAAATCTTGAAGTAATGCACGTAAAAATTTTAACATTTTCAACCGGTGTAGACCATATTTAAAAAAACAAAATAAAGTACTTTCTAAATCCGAAAATGTGAAAGAAAATTTCCGTTCTAACTCCCCTTAAGATAAATAGTTGCTATTTCCACTTCTCCAGATGTGTTCTGCAAACACTGTCTGTAGGTAAATGATGTCACATAATGTAATATTGGTGGAAATTATTATAAAATAAAGGATCTCCAGGTGACCCTTCGTTTAGCGATACTGCCATACGACGCCTTATAGAAAAACTGAAAACCTCCAGAAGAATATTTTTGTCAAGTCTACTTTTTCTGTACTTTTTGATGGCCGACGTTTTATCGCAGCGAGGAAATTTGCTAATAAATAATTACATTAGTGAGAGCTATGTAAGCTACATAATCGTATGTGGGATACATTCAGTGTACACTTTGCACAGTGGTGCGAGAGTGTTCCTAGCCGGCCGAAGTGGCCGTCCGGTTAAAGGCGCTGCAGTCTGGAACCGCAAGACCGCTACGGTCGCAGGTTCGAATCCTGCCTCGGGCATGGATGTTTGTGATGTCCTTAGGTTAGTTAGGTTTAACTACTTCTAAGTTCTAGGGGACTAATGACCTCAGCAGTTGAGTCCCGTAGTGCTCAGAGCCATTTGAACCAGCCAGTTGAGAGTGTTCCTCCTAGTGTGTGACGCTTTTGAGATCTGCATAATGTGAGACTCACAAAGTAATAACAAATAAACTGTAAAGTAACCCTGAGATAATTATTAAAACAATAACCATGTGGAAACTTCCCGGAAGATTAAATCTATGTGTCGGACCGAGACTCGAACTCGGGACCTTTGCCTTTCGCGTGCAAGTGCTCTACCGAGTGTCAGTCGGGTACACGGCTTTAATCTACCAGGAAGTTTCATATCAGCGCCCATTCCGCTGCAGAGTGAAAATTTCATTCTGGTATAACCATGTTCTTGGGTATTTTAGACCTAATGTGCAATAAAAATTTTCTTATCATTTGTTGTGAAAAAAGTATTTGCATTTAATATAGTTGTGGTCCAAAAGAGACAGTTTTGTGAAACTAAAAGTTACTGTAATATATTTAAACGACCGGCCTGCGCCATACGAACATATTTTGTTAGATTTCATTACGAGTACAGGAACCATGTGCCAATTTTTACAGTTTACATTTCTAATCATTTAAATTACCTTACCAAGTCGACTAATTACAACATTAGGAGATCTGGTTCAATAAATAAAGAAAGGAATGGACGCCCCACTAAAATCTGAAGTATGCCTCAGTTTAAAAGCAATTAAGCATTATATCTCCGAGACAAGGGGGAGACGACTGGCTTGCGTTGGGGGATTTGGCGATCAGCTTTTAGCTTAATTCGAAATCGTGCTGCTGAGTATAACATTGATGCTTGGCCACTGAAAAACGCGGCACAGGACTTAACTCTTGACAACATCGTGATAGATGACGGACATGCCCCAGGGACTGTACAACAATTTCTGAATAATATCATATACGCAAGTGTGGTGGTACACTACCTTAGTATCTAGGCTTAACTAAATAGTGTCCCAGAAGGAATGGTTGTTCTTCAGGGATATGACAGGAAATATCATTCGAAGCAAAAAAATTCTGGTAAACATGGGTTCCAAAACGCATACCATATGAGCTATGAGTCCTTTTTCAGTACAAGAGACGTGTTTCAAAGTAGCAAAGATAAACAAGTGCTGAAAGCCTCTAATGGTGGAAGTAAACCAAAAAGAAATAGATTCTGGGGTAGATATTCATGACATTGAATCTTCTACAAATGTTACTGACGGTGTGTGTCTGTAGATGGGACCTGGATGAAAAGGGGTCACACATCTCTGTAAGGTGTTGCGTCTGTTATTAGTGTTGACGCAGGTAAAGTTTTTGCGGATGATGCTGTGGTGTATCGAGAGGTTGTAACAATGGAAAATTGTACTGAAATGCTGGAGGATCTGCAGCGAATTGACGCATGGTGCAGGGAATGGCAATTGAATCTCAATGTAGACAAGTGTAATGTGCTGCGAATACACAGAAAGATAGATCCTTTATCATTTAGCTACAAAATAGCAGGTCAGCAACTGGAAGCAGTTAATACCATAAATTATCTGGGAGTACGCATTAGGAGTGATTTAAAATGGAATGATCATATAATGTTGATCGTCGGTAAAGCAGATGCCAGACTGAGATTCATTGGAAGAATCCTAAGGAAATGCAATCCGAAAACAAAGGAAGTAGGTTACAGTACGCTTGTTCGCCCACTGCTTGAATACTGCTCAGCAGTGTGGGATCCGTACCAGATAGGGCTGATAGAAGATATAGAGAAGATCCAACGGAGAGCAGCGCGCTTTGTTACAGGATCATTTAGTAATCGCGAAAGCGTTACGGAGATGATAGATAAACTCCAGTGGAAGACTCTGCAGGAGAGACGCTCAGTAGCTCGGTACGGGCTTTTGTCAAAGTTTCGAGAACATACCTTCACCGAAGAGTCAAGCAGTATATTGCTCCCTCCTACGTATATCTCGCGAAGAGACCATGAGGATAAAATCAGAGAGATTAGAGCCCACACAGAGGCATACCGACAATTCTTCTTTCCACGAACAATACGAGAATGGAATAGAAGGGAGAACCGATAGAGGTACTCAAGGTACCCTCCGCCACACACCGTCAGGTGGCTTGCGGAGTATGGATGTAGATGTAGATGTAAAGTTTTAGATGTAGAAATTGTGGCTAAATATTGCCACCAGTGTGCGATAAATAAGGCCGACAATGAAGACAAAGAGAAACTGTGGCAAGAAAAGCATGCAATAGCATGATCTAAAAATTATAGTGGCTCAAGTGGGTGCATGGAGGCTGCTGCAGTTGTGAGGAATCCCTTCGTTCAAAGCTGTGGCAAATAAAAATCCGTACAATACAACAATAGAAAAGTTGGAATGTGTTCGCCACATCCAACAGAGGTTTGGTGGTAGGCTTTGTCGCTTGCTGACAGACAAGAAAGTACTTGATGATGGAAAACCACTAGGAGGAAAAGGCAGGTTTACTCTGAAAAGAACTAATTCTCTTCAGTTATTTTATGGGTGAGCAATCAGGAGAAACACATATGATTTAGAGGCCATGAGGCGTGCTGTGTTTGCGGTTTTTTCCACAAACAATCCACTGATAATCCTGACTGCGCTCTCATCACCAGAAGGATAGAAAACGATAGATGTAAAAGCTGTTGAGTACCCGTATGCAAGCGGTGTTCTCCACTCCCCTTGCCATACTGTTCCTCACTGTCTGGAACCAGGCTGGGTTCAATTATTTTTACTAGTACGTTTGCTGACTTTTTTGTCTAATTGTGTATTATTGAGCCGCTTAAGGAACAGTTTGTCGTAAATTTTAAGTCTTGTTGAACTGTGTACCCTCCTTGCTCTTGTAAGTGCATGATGATCAGTAGAGAGGTGTCCTTTGAGAGTATATTGATACAAGTAGTTATTGTTGCTTAATAAATTTTCATTACGATTAATAGCTCTCATTGTACACTCTAAGACAGAAAAACGAGGGATTACGATGAAATTATCTGAATGGGACGAGAAATGGTAGATGTTACGTGCATGTACAGGCAAACAGATGATTACAACTCCAGAAAAATTGGTTGATTTATTCAACAGAAACAGCTTCAGAATTTGAACAAATCAGTAACACGTTGATCCAACTGCGGATGGGCATTACCTTAGTGAAATTTAAGTACAGGATGGCTTGCCATGACGGGCAACAAATTGAGGCGTAGTATATCGTCCACGTACTTATGTGCTGTAAGCTACATATCCTCTCTTAAATGCTGATGTATGCGTGTACTGCTCAAGCAACTGTCTGTGAGGCACTATTACGTTCAAACGGAGTACACGGAACGTAATTCTCAAAAACATTATGCCTAGGTATCGACATCTCAACTGTTAAATGTCCTTGCCAACTGCATGGTCAGATAGCGCTGCAGCGTCAGACATTCACCCTTCAGACCCATAATTCACAGTTTTGCATTTTCCTTCTACACCTGCATGAAAATCAATTTGTGACCAGTTTACATAAATATTTCGTATGAATTGATTTTATTGCGTTCGAGTCTACTTTCTCCCACATATGCGTACCACAGAATAATTAAATTTCATCAGAGTTATCTATTTCGCATAAAAATAAGAAAAGTTACTTTAATTGCCGGACAGTTTCTGTACTATGAGCCTAATTGGTGCGATAGGCCTAATGAGCTATGAATATCACGTGCACGAACGTAAATGCTATTCCAGACGATGATAAAGGACAGAGAAAAGATAAATAACCACCACCGGGAAATTGTAAATGTCCTCTTCTCACGTGGTCGATCAGGCTCAGCATACTTCTTACTGTGAAAGTTTTCTGAGAAGTTTATAGATGACAGTATGTCTGATAAAACATTCCTCAATTTCAAGAGTGACACATTTCCTCGTGTTGTCGATCAACGTTAGTAAATGTCGTTCATTTTTGTCTTTATGAAGAGCATAGTTGAATGTGTAGATTGCACTTTTGGAGGATCCGTTTAGTTGTATATCCATAACGAGATCATTGGTGTGCACGTAAAAATCATATAGGCGTTCTTGTCTAATAAATGAATAGAAAAGTGTTGCAGAGTTACGAGTTGTGCTGTACTGAGTAGCTTTAATTAGATTAGAAAGGGATGAATGTGACTACATGGCGAAAATCGAGGACTGGAACAGTTGTGAGTGATACACGCGATGGTCTGACTTTGAGGTACAGGGAAATGGTGTCATTACGTCCAACCCGGAAGAGATTGAGCTGTCATAAGAAGAAACATAGAATCATCGTAACATAGGGAATGGTGTGAACGATTTGAGAAACAGAGAGATTAAAGCGAACCTTGGTGAAACAGATTCATTTCTGCGTTCTGAACCTATGGCTATGGTCTCAGAATCAGTATCAGATGTTGTGGGAGAAACACCGCCGTCTATGGACATAAGCGATTAAGTGAGGCCAGTCCTCTTTTCCTTGATGTTAATATGCTTTGGCATCTATCACAAGATCAGTTTCAGGAACAGAATGAAAAACGGAAATAGGAGCTTCACGAACAGAGGAAACAGAGTGAAACAGTTCAAGGAATTAAGAAGAAGAGTGATGATTGTGGATCTCGGCTGGATTCCATATTTATGGAAAGCCACAGTGATGTGGAATCACTTCACCAAGAGACTGCCGAGTTCAGATTAGAGGTAGAGATTGCAAGCAGGTGGAGGAAGGAATTTTTAAGTAAGGTTGAGGAAGTGCACGAGAGTCAGAGGGAAAGACAAGGTAATGGTGATCTGACTCACTGCTCTGAAGGGGTGATTGCTGATGGAACAATAACTAAGAAATTTTTGGTGACATGAATGTACAACGGAGAAAGACTTTCGAACACGTGTGTAAATTAATATTGCTGGTATACGTGTCATTTCAGGGGTGAGAGGAAGAGAACCTTATAGTAACTGAGAGACTGGAAGCCCTTATGACGGGTGTCGAGCAACTACACTATTTGATCAAAATTGACCAGACGCCCCCAAAAACTTTCGTTTCTCATATTGTGCTACCACCTACTGCCTGGTATTCCATATCAGCGACCTCAGTAGTCACTAAACATCGAGAGACAGCAGAATGGGGCCCTCCGTGGAACTCAGGGACTTCGAACATGGTCATGTGACTGGGTGTCACTTGTGTGGTACGTCTGTACGCGAGATTTCCACGCTCCTAAACATCCCTAGGACCACTGTTTCCGATGTGGTAGTGAAGTGGAAACGTGAAGGGACACGTACAGCACAAAAGTGTAGAAGCCGACCCCGTCTGTTGACTGACAGAGACCCTGGCTATGTACAGTGATAATTCCAGCACTAAACAATGAAGCACAGAAGATGAAGAATTAAGTGAGCTGAATGACAGGCCACGTAACGTTTGGGGACCCTTGGCACATACAGTGCCTGACGCCAGGAAGAGTTCTCAAGAAATTTGGCACAGACATTGTCTAACGGGAGGAGGGGTTCTCATGAAATGGATGATGATGTCTCTTCCAAAGCTATATTGGTTTTGCAGATCCCATAATAAGCAGCATTCATGTACATGGATCAAACAGTTTGAACATGTTTCATCCATCTCGTGAGGACCCATACTGAAAAAGCAATCTGTATGCAGTAAATTACGCAAAGAGGCTGCAGCACAGATGAGAATAACTGTGCTTCAATTTCGCCACCCATTCTTAGTTGGGTTTGGCCCTAAAGCACACAAAATCAGACTCAGTATATAAATAACGTCGAATTAGAGGAGATTGACTACAGTGATACCATCATGTTCTTCAAGGATATGGTGAAAAGATGCACCCTGTGACCTTCTGCAATTAATGAAACTAAGGAAACTGCCAAACAAGTTGAGCTATGAAATTATGGTTACATAATGGCATAGGCAGAAACAAAATCATTTCCTTTTGATCTCGTTATGACGGAAATATATAAGACAATACCCGTGGAGGGCAGAAAATAGCAGGTGCCCCGCAAAATGATTGTAGTTGCAAACAGGTTTACTTGGGTCTGTAATACCCACGTAATTAATGGAATCGACGATGGGAGTGAAGCCATGGGTGTGGCACATGGAATCTGTGTCCAAGTTACAGTAACTGAAACATGTTGGCTGATAATTTTTGACCTTCCAATGATGATGCGAGACGATAACTGACCACTGACCATTATTAGCCTCCTTTTCATTATGAGTTACTGGCCATCATTAACCAATAAACGACGTTGGCCACTGGCCATCATTAGTCACTGGCAATCTTCTGCCACTGGGCACATTGGCCACTGATCGTTATTGGCCAGTGACCATTTCCTGCCTCCGACCATAAATGGCAACTGACAACCATTACCCTCACCCAGTAATGTGTGTGTGTGTGTAGGTGTGTGTGTGTGTGTGTGTGTGTGTGTGTGTGTGTGTTCAGAGAAAAACATCTCAGGCCAGTTTACACAAAGAGCAATTACAATATTTTGCTGATTAATACAATCATATTTATGTGTAAGCAAATATGTTTAGCACAGAAATTATTCAGTGATGCATATCTTTGACTGTGGCAGAAATAAGTCGCCATATTTTAATACACACATAAATAAGTGTAGGTAAATATTTTTCACTTTAATGAAAATAATGAATATCTTACACATTCAAGTGAAGGGTACATAATGTTTAATTCATATCTTCAAAAATTGCTTCATTTTTGAGTTCGATATTGTGGTGCAATTGGCTTGAGAGGTGGGGGAGGAAGAGGCACAACTGAGCTAGTTGGACTTTTTAAATTTATTTTATTTATTAACTGAAACTAAATTCTGATTGGCTACCACCTTTTAGTACTACCCTACGATTGGCCTGAGGATTGAGGGGGGAGCAGAGGAGTTACAAATCACCGATTGGTAAGACCCATTTCTTGGATTTTTTAATTTTCTTCTAGCACAGTTACACTAGTTCCGTCATCTTGGATTTTTATTGGCTGGAAGTAGGTGAGAGAAGGAGGGGGAGGAGAAGGGGAGGAACCTTGTCACATTATACATAACGATGTGTGACGTGAGATAGCTGATTGGGGACGTGGCTTATCACGTGACAGCTAATGGGATATGGATCCCGCCATCTTGGATTGTGAAGTCATTGACATGGTTCATGTGACTGAAACAAACTGAAAATTTTTGACTTGTAAAAAAACTGCGTCACAATCAGCGTAGCTATACTACTAAACCAGAAAGGCTTCTCAGTACATCTGATAATGAATCGAAGTTCTAGTCAAGTTGAGAATTACATGTTTCCTAAACAATTCTTCCTGTAGGGCATTGATTTAGCCAAAGAGAAAAAGAGGATAATTCATAGGATTGTGTAAGTACAGCCCTGCCCCATAATCATCTGCCAGATTACAAAAAAAGAGTGATCTCTGAGGCTCTGTAATTCTTCATGCCCGGATGCAAAATCACGTTACAATTCATTACAAGTAGACACACATGGAATAGTTGCAATGTAACTGTGCAGACATTCATTTCACAGTACTAAACGAACTAATCATTGCCTGTTAACAACCAAGCGAAAGTCACTGAAGTAGCCTCACCAAAATCTCCAGAATTGCTGCCGTCACGGTGAGAAATTTTATATCTTTCGGCCACACGTCCCAGTCGACAACGGGTGTCCCCATAATTGGCTGAAGTCTGAGTGGGGCAACCACGCTACAGCAATGCCGCAAAGAGAGAACCCAAAAAGTGTGGACGACTAAGCCATAGTGAGTGATGAATGCCTTTTCTAAACATTGTAAAGATTGTTCTGTCATGTAGTCGTTTACACTATGTGGCAGAGCGTAAGAAAAGCTTTGTACAGAGTGTTAAATATGCACTATACTTTTGGTGTGGAAATTTCTTTCAAATAAATGTTAGGAGCCCAGTGGATAGGTATCCAAAATAGTGAAAGCAGAGATCTTCTGTTTAGTTACACTGTGTCATGATATGTTTTTTTCTAGAGAAGGTTGTTAGCCTTTATATGGGACAAGAGTTCTGTTTTCACCCGTATTTACCCCTATTTACAGTATGATACGGATGTTCAGAGCTATTCCACTGGCGAAGCCAAATATTTAGACAATACTAGTTGCTCATGAGACATCATCTGCTACGCATTTTCACGTTTCCCAGTATAACGTAAGTAACACACTAATAATGACATTCATTTAGTATCTAATATGGAAGAGCTTTAAGTCTCTTTACTGACAGTTTGGATTGTGGTGTTCGCAAAATATTGACACTTTTTCGACATACTGACTATCATCTGATCTCGTTTTTCATTGCCCAACGCGTACAGTCACAAATCTTTGTAAGCCGAGTGATAACTCAGTACAGAGCAAGAGAAACTGTTTATTTGGCAAGGACGTAGGTATCCTATAATGAATAAATAACTGTAGTAACATATCTTTGTGCCATAGGAAAGAAGAGAACTATATGTGGCACGTGTTTCCGGACTGGGTTACCCATATATTATTAAAAATATGAAGCTTTCTTTAGTGTCGATAAATGAATGCAAGTGAAAATATCACTGACACTCAGTGCAGCGTTAAGTCTGCACTTGAAAAATTTCGTCGTCGTTTTACATGCACCTGTACGTTTACAGTTGGTAATATTTTAAGATGAGCCTAACATTTTCCATTAGCTTCGCTTGTAATGAACCCAGAGCCTTCAACGTAAATTACGAAAATGATCGAAATTTCACGCAGCGTAATACTGCATAACTGCGCCTTCTGTAGAAAACGAATGAAGAAGGCGCAGTTTATAAGTGGTCTATGAAGTTTAAAGCTATTTCGCAGTCAAAATTAAGCATTTAGTGGGTCAACAGTGAAGGACAGCCACTTAATTGCTTCCGTGGAAGACAGAGTCAAGTTGTTTATTAATTGAAATTATCGGTAAAGCAAGAATTTTCGAGAAATTCGTTGGAAATATCAGGTATCTGGGACCGAAACAAAGTGAAAATTACTTTAGCAACGAAGTAATTCCGAGGAATGGTTGTGCAATGACCTTACCTATTTATTGATGTATAAATAACGGGAAGTGTTGAGAAAGTACGCGAAATGCATAGTTTACTAGTTATAAAAGCGAGTATGATTAATACGTCGCAAATCTGTTAACGATAAAATTAATTGTTTACAATCAGAAACCTATGTGTTGTTGATATTTCATTACGCTCGCTAACTGCGAAATATAGTATTTGTTCCGAAGGGAGAAAAATCGCAGTTGTGCGACATAGTTTCTACACCTGACAGGTGACGCCTATTTAAATTCCGCGTCAATCGCATAAGAGTGGCGCAAGTAATGCCACTACGAGGATGCAAATCAGGGTTGTCCTAAACAGACATCGTAACCATCGTGAGCGTTAATTACGTTTGAATTTGGACGTAGTGAGATGACGTTAAACAGGAATGCCTTTAAGGCGACGAAGACACCATTATCAGCACCTCATTGTGTTAGAACGAATCGCGTAATAAGACTGTGAGAAGCTGGATGTTCCTTGTGCGATACTGCAGAAAGACTTGGCAGGAATGTAGCCACTGTACATGATTGCTGCCAACGGTGATCACGAAACTGTAAAGTTGGAAGAAGATCAGCGTCCGGTCGGCCATGTGGCACTACCGAGAAGGAAGATTGTAGTGCACATGGCTCTGGCGCATCGTACTGCATCTGCAGCAGCAATTTGATAACCACTTGGCACCCCCGGGACACAATGAACCGTTACAAATCGGTTACTTCAGAAAAAACTCAGAGACAGGCATTCCACTGACCCGAAACCACCGCCATTTACAATTTCAGTGGTGTTAAGCAAGAGTTCATTGGAGGGCAGAGTGGAGGTCTGTTGTGTTTTATGATGTAAGCTGCTTCTGCCTCGGTGCCAGTGATGGCGGTGTGTTGGTTAGAAGGCCAGTGAGGGCTTGCAACCAGCCCATTTGCAACCTAGACACAATGGACCTACACTTGGAGTGTCGGTCTGGGGTGCTATTTCATTTGAGAGCGAGAGTATTCTAGTGGTTATCTCAGACACCGTGACAGCAAATTTGTACGTCAATGCGGTAATTCGACCTGTCGTGCTGCCATTCAGAACAGCATTCTGGGAGTGTTTTGAAGCTGGATAATGCTCACCACATACCGTTGATGTAACGAACTTGCTTTGCATTGAGTGTCGACACACCACCTCGGCCTTCTGTATCAACAAATCTGGCTCCAATCGACCACACATGGGGCATCGTCAGACAACAACTCCAGACTCGTCCACAAACACAATTAACTGTCCCTGTACTGACCGACCAAGTGCAATGGGCATGCAGCTCCTTCCAGCAAACTGACATCCAGCACTTGTACAACTCAATGCATGCACATTTCGTGCTTTGTTTCAACAGCCTGGCGGTTGCACCGGTTATTAATGTAGCAGCATATCACATTTGCTGTGGCTTGCATAAACCTGAGATATTGCATTTCAATCACATCAGTAACGTACCTCAACAAATTTCAGTATTTTACATTAATTACTTCTGTTTTGATGTTGCGATTTTTTGCAGTCATTGTGTTATGGACTAATATATATGGCTGGAGGAAATGCCGCATGCCTTGTGAAGTAGTAGCTACGGTCGACGGCTGGATTACCGTGGGTAATGGCCGGCCCGGCTGGCCGCGCGGTCTAACGCGCTGCCTCCCGAGCGACAAGGCGTACCGGTCGCCGGCACCAATCCGCCCGGAGGATTAGTGTCAAGGTCCGGTGTGCCGGCTAGCCTGTGGATGGTTTTTAAGGCGATTTTCCATCTGCCTCGGTGAATGATGGCTGGTTCTCCTCATTCCACCTCAGTCACACTATACCGGCAACTGCTGCGTAAAAACTGTCTTCATGTACGCGTACTACATAATTACTCTACCGCGCAAACACTGGGGTTACACTCGTCTGGTATGAGACGTTCCTAGGAGTAGGGGCTCCACTGGGGGGCCGAACCGCACCATAACCCTGGGTCCAGTGTGGGGCGGCGGTGAGGTTGGTGGACTGCTGTAGCCTGCTGTGGTGCTGTGAACCACTGAGGGCTACGCCGGGACGAAGCCTCTCCGTCGTTTCTGGAGCTCTGATTCAATACACAATACACACACATTGTGGGTAATAAAATTCATACGCGGCCGACCGGTGTGGCCGTGCGGTTCTAGGCGCTTCAGTCTGGAACCGCGTGACCGCTACGGTCGCAGGTTCGAATCCTGCCTCGGGCATAGGTGTGTGTGATGTCCTTAGGTTAGTTAGGTTTAAGTAGTTCTAACCACAGATGTTAAGTCCCATAGCGCTCAGAGCCATTTGAACCATTTTTTTTTAATTCATATGCAGTCACCAACAACTATTTGTTAGGGTTAGTAGTTCCTGAAAAACTCTAGAACTTTTTTATGTTTTTAGGAGCTAAGTTCTGTTCTGCTTCTACGCTGGTGTCAGTAATAAATGTGCAGTATCATGCGATGAACGTCACTGACGACCCCGCTTTCGGATTTGGACTTGATTGCGGCCACGTGTTGTTGTGTGGGGGAGACGCTGGGTAGTTTAGAACACCTAAATCACAGATCAGACGATGTAAAATCCATCGTCTACATGCACAGGAACCGGAATGCAAGCAGTACATCGTTCCGAAGGTCGGTATATTCAGGAAGCCTTTGAATACAACATATATCCATCAGTGTTTTCCAGAGGCGCTGGTCAGGATCGGAGGGACTGGCTTAAAGAATTCGAGCAGGTGGGAAGACATGATGCATCTGGCAAATGTATACATTTACTTGGATGGCAGGGCCCGGCAGTCAACAACGAAGAGAAGTTCGATAGCGGAGGAATCATTTCCAAATCGAACTGAAGAAAACATTGATAACCGTCACCTACAGCTCTGGTTAACAGTGGGATTTAGGAATAGGGCCCAACGTCGTGGGCAAACGACACAGTCCTACATACAGAATGTTTTGGCACTATGTCGCATTGCGAGTCCGAATATGACAGAAGCAGAGAAAATGCTGCAGTTGATGAACAGAGTCGCAGAAAATATGCACCAAGCTCTTCTGGTAGAGGAAGCCACAACAACAGAGGAGTTCATCAATTATTGGTAACCGTGATAGCGTTACGGAGATGTTTAGCAAACTCAAGTGGCAGACTCTGCAAGAGAGGCGCTTTGCATCGCGGTGTAGTTTGCTCGCCAGGTTTCGAGAGGGTGCGTTTCTGGATGAGGTATCGAATATATTGCTTCCCCCTACTCATACCTTCCAAAGAAATCACGAATGTAAAATTAGAGAGATTCGAGCGCGCACGGAGGCTTTCCGGCAGTCGTTCTTCCCGCGAACCATACGCGACTGGAACATAAAATGGAGGTACTGACAGTGGCACGTAAAGTGCCCTCCGCCACATACCGTTGGGTCGCTTTCGGAATACAAATGTAGATGTAGATGCAGATGTGGTGCCAGGACACAAAAAGAAAAGCCGGATGAAAGGCGTATGATCGACGCACGACTCACTACGGCCTTTTTGTACGACCACGACGATCCCGCCTCTTTCATACTCCAGGTTCTAAAAGATGTGATCCTGAAATGTTGAACCACGTAGAGAAGAGACAGGGGAAGTTACGAAGGAAGTTACAGAGAACGTTGAAGCAGAAGCATCTCGATCTTTAACGCCAGTCTCCGCCTCCCTTCGAGCGCGGCATGAATACTGGTCTCCACCAACAGCCCAGCATCCGCCAACTCAGGTACACCCAACTTCTTCGGCAAGCATAACGACAGGGAGATGAATAGACAGTTCCATGAGGGGAGACGCCCTGGAAACTTTGTACGCTATTGCATATATAAAAGAGACGACTGTTCGACGACAAAAATGTCAACAGCCGTCAAACATCACAACAGTCCTGTTCACACCAATCGACGGCACACGATTATTGTGGAACTGTGAGACGTATCCCAACGCGTTACCTAAACGAGATCGCTCCCTTACCGCCGTGGCCGTTCCCCGTCATCTTCGAGAGGCACCAAAGACTCGCCTACCCACCGAATTCAAGAAAACTGTGCGAGGCGGCCATCTATAGTGTGGCAGTCGCAGCTCAAAATCCTCGTATGAGGACAGTTACCAAGAGATGAGGAAATCTCATCGACTTCAAGATCAACGGAAAAACAGGTCGAGATACCTAACTATGGGGCTTTTTTCCTTAACGCCAAATGCTTATCTTCACCAGATAAACAGGACAAATTCCATTGTAGAAAAGTCGTAAATGGGAAATATGTTCAGCTGACATGAACATGTACTGCCGGACTACCAGTGACAGAACATAACCCTTCAAATCTCTCATTGAAACTGAAAACAGTCCTAATGCTATTCTCGGACGGTATTTCTTGCAAATATCGCAACAAATCGTAATTGTGGAAGCTCAGAGCTCCACATTGACGAAGCTATTGAACAAAGATTGTCTAAGCGGTATTTCCGTTTGAAGACGTTGTTATACCGCCGTCGTCAAGAAGACTATATCCAGTCGTCAACGAAGATGCCCGGACTTTGAATCTACTGTTCATTGCAAGAAGCAACTCAGGTTCTCAAAAGAAATCGACAAGCCAGCGGCGATCATAGGTACTACACGATTGACACGACTATTTTTTAATGTAATCCAGAACTACATTAGAAGTTCTTCCACATTTTGAGTTTCGCTGTAGCTGAGAATGCCATTTAAGAGCGTGTGAATCAACAAAGTGTAAAAGAATATAGCTGTATGCCAAGCGAACTGAATAAAGACAAGTCGTGTCAATATTATCTCAATGACAAAATATGCAGTATGAAGATGGTACAAACAATTATTCCATCCCAGGATAAATCACACTAATTCCGTGTACCACCGCTTATAATCTAGAAAATTAGGCTCAATTCGGTGACGACCACGCGTTTATTCAGGTATGTCACATCCTGTAGAAGTCACTTAGTGGTGATTAGATTACATGTACCATACGGAGGGACTGTTCATTGCCCTGTTTTACCCACTTTTCAAAATAGCCACAGATATATTCTGTAGCATTGGATGATTTAGCTGGCCTATCACTGTGCAATAAGGTGATAAATTAAACGTCAAACTAGATGTAGACGAAAGGCAACAGTTAGGTCAACGAGGGTGTTGAAAACCGAGTGACTGGGACCAAGTCATGACACGAATAACATACCCAAAGCATAACATCATTACCCTGTGCCTTGAAAAGAGGGCAAATCACGAGTTGTAGAACCACACTATACTTCACGGTGTGTTACTGCCTAAGTTTTACGTTGTTTTGGCCTGTGTAGACTCGATACTTTATGTGTCGCTGTGACAAATGGCCTTTTGCGACGTACCTGACTCCAAGTGTCCTTGCTTACAGTTTCCTGCACTCGTTATATACACACGACTGTCACATAAACATCCGTGATTTGTTCAGCGTCTGCGGTTCACGTTACCTGCTGTCGTCAGTTATAAACCATCTACAACGTTCCAAAGCGGTTCTCTTTTAAAGACTCCTCTAGCGTTCTGTCCGGTAATCTTACATGCTACAGTGAAATTGGCTATTGAAAATATAACTTTGTGACAGTTCTTGTAACTATATTCACCAACTGTCGTGTCCCGCTACAAGCCCATGCTATCGATACAGAATTTGTGTGGTCAGAGTGGCGCAATCAGGGCGTTGTCAGCAACACCGTTTCGTTGTGATTTCCCCTGATTAAGGTTTCTAACGAAGTCGGAAGTGACTACAGCCGTCTTGGTTGCTTAGGGCTGCGAACGCAGAAGGATCTTTGATAGGCATGGTGATCTGCCAAAGGTAGTAAGACATTATGTATTATTTAAGTAAGTTTACTTACCATTAGACATATTTATATACATATTGTCTGACCAATAAATCCCTTAATAATAATAATGAGCGTATGGCATTGGTGGCCGGGAGACCCCCCTAGGGGCGGTTCGGCCGCCGCTCCACAAGTTCTTTAACGCCACTACGGCGACTTGCGAGTGAATGATTATTAAAGACACACAACACCCAGTCATCTCGAGGCAGAGAAAATCCATGACCCCGCCGGGAATCGAACCCGGGACCCCGTGTGTGGGAAGCGAGAACCTTACGTCAAGACCACGAGCAGCGGACAATAAATGCCTTAAAACATACATATCAGCCACACCTTATATGAAAATTTTACTGTGGAAACACATTTAACTATGATTCCTCCAATTACACATTAGCTTTCCGCTTTCAAGAGACAAGAGCCACCTGCCTTCTAGTTCATATCACTGCTAAATGCACTACCTGTGGCGCGTAGCTCAGACACAAGTGCAACAACTGCCACTTGTTCTGCCGTCTACTGAATCGGTGTACACATGACTGAATTATTACATCACCGGTTCCTTGGCATAATCAACAGGAGACAAGTACCGTTCATCTATTTGTTCCTACTAGCAAATGAAATCCGCTACTCTGATATTAGAGACTGTCAATGAAACATTCGGGAGGCTTTCAGTAAGAAATGCAACTTTTTTTTCCGAAAGCAGGTTTTTTTCATTCAGTATTTCGATACATCATGTTAGTCCCACTCTTTTGGCTGCTAAACCCATTTCTTCAATGTAATCTCCGTTCATTGCGATGACCTTACACGACCTTACTGGATGGGCCTAAATCTCCGCATGGTATCACTCCACTGGCCGACGTCGGGGCCAACGTCTTGCCGCATCAGTAACCTCCCCATCAAGCAATTAGTTTCCTGCTGGAGTGGATCACTCATTGCGCCAAATAGATGGAAGTCGGTAGGGTGGACGAGGAAGTTTTCTACAGACCCCTCGCCCAACGACTCACTCTGCTTTTGTTCACTGCCAGGTTTCCTTAGACATTTTACAAGTGCCTGTAATTATATGCGATGCTCTGGTTTTTCGTCAAAAGAAACTCGATGACCGCTCTCTGCTAAGAACGCACCTCCGATGCAGACGCCATTTTGAAGGCTACGTATAGCGGTTGATGCCTCTGAGCACTATGGGACTTAACTTCTGAGGTCATCAGTCCCCTAGAACTTAAAACTACTTAAACCTAACTAACCTTAGGACATCACATACATCCATGCCCGAGGCAGGATTCGAACCTGCGACCGTAGCGGTCACGCGGAGTATAGCGGTGTCACCTATCTTAACATCATGAAAGTATAGGGGCTGTGGCGGAAATATTCCAGGCTATCCCACAACAAATTCCGCGTTTTTCCACAGAAAATGACTGAGATAAAATTGTGTTGGTTTATCAATTACAGATCATCACCAAACGTTTGAGTCCCCTGCAAATTCCAGATTGCTCATGAAACTATCAGGTGTACCATGAAGTGGCGAGAGAGCGGACGTCTACAGTAATCGCACACACTAATTCTGCTGTATACGCGGCTCAATAGGTAGCAAACTTGTAAGTATCTGAGATACGAGGAGCGTTCGATAAGTAACGCAACACAATTTTATCTCAGTCATTTTCTGTGGAAAAACGCGGAATTTGTTGTGGGATATCCTGGAATATATCCGCCACAGCCCCTATACTCATCCGACCATGGAACATGTTTTCAGTCATTAACAGTCCAACGTCGGTGTTGACGGGTCCAGGCGAGGCGTAAAGCTTTGTGTCGTGCAGTCATCAAGGGTAGACGAGTTGACCTTGGGCTCCGAAAGTCCACATCGGTGGTGTTTCGTTGAATGGTTCGCACGCTGACACTTGTTGGCCCAACATTGAAATCTGCAGCAATTTGCGGAAGTGCTAGACTTCTATCACATTGAAAGATTCTCTTCGCCGGCCGCGGTGGTCCAGCGGTTCTAGGCGCGCAGTCCGGAACCGCGCGACTGCTACGGTCGCAGGTTCGAATCCTGCCTCGGGCATGGATGTGTGTGATGTCCTTAGGTTAGTTAGGTTTAAGCAGTTCTAAGTTCTGGGGGACTGATGACCACAGTAGTTAAGTCCCATAGTGCTCAGAACCATTTGAACCATTTGAAAGATTCTCTTCAGTCGTCGTTGGTCCCGTTCTTGCAGAATCTTTCTCCTGCAGAAGCGAAATCGGAAATTTGATGTTTTACCTGGTTCCTGATATTCGTGGTACACTCGTGAAATGTTCGTACTGGGAAGTTTCCACTTCATCGCTGCCTCGGAGATGTTTCCCATCGCTCGTGCGCTGACTGTAACACCATCCTCAAACTCACTTAAATTTTGATAACCTGCCATTGTTGCAGCAGTAAGCGATCTAACTGCGCCAGACTCTTATTGTCTTATATAGGCGTTGACGAACGCAGTGCCGTATTCTGCCTGTTTACATATGTCTGCATTTCAATACACATGCCTACACCAGTTTCCTTGGCACTTCAGTGTATATGGGTCTATAATTCGACACTGGATCTAACAAGAGTGGGAAGGCAGAGAATGTTGCGGAGTGAAAGAATAGACGCAGTACAACAAGAGACTGCAGGCACAATTCGGACACAAAAGAAGTGGATAATTACTATGCAAACAGAACAAGAAGGTTTTATGCAGCAAGCAAATAATAAAAAACACCAGAGAAGAAATGGATACGTTTTCGAATCCCAGTCGAGCACCGAGACTTCCCGCGTGTAATTAACGCTTAAGAGTGCCATGTCCGCAGCATTACGTTGCTGTCGACGGTGCGAAGAATGCCGCGCCCGTAATATTACAGGCGGCCCTCATAATTCATCTCCTACCTCCTATGCGCAATATTACTGGTCAGGCAGTTCTCAGAAAAGAGACAAACACATGTAGTATATGTTTCTGCCACTTGACGCGCCATAAATCTTTTGGCTTTGCGAAACAAGCGTAGGCGACAGTTGATTGAGACGCCAGTGCGAGTGTATTCTTATTCGAAGCAACATGTCAAGCAGTTGCCCACTTAGTCAAGCTGAGGTTCTCAAATGTTTCAAATGGCTCTGAGCATTATGGGACTTAACTTCTCAGGTCATCAGTCGCCTAGAACTTAGAACTACTTAAACCTAACTAACCTAAGGACATCACACACATCCATGCCCGAAGCAGGATTCGAACCTGCGACCGTAGCGGTCGCGCGGTTCCAGACTGTAGCGCCTAGAACCGCTCGGCCACTCCGGCCGGCTAGCTGAGGTTCTACGCATTCTAGAATATTCAGAAGATAATCTGAATGATATTTGTGACAGCCATGACATGGATGAAGATACATCTTACGCTGAATCGGATCAGGTAAGATAACTGGTGTAGTGCTTTTGATACTTGTCACATACCTTTCCTGCACAAGTTCTCAGATGAAATAATATATTTTCGTATTTCCTACTCTTATTTCTACTCACTTACGCTTAATGACGTTCACATTCGTTCAACATATACACACTATTTCAGAATCGAGCGCGACAGCTAAGGCACGATGCCAGCTGGTGCTGTGGGGCCCTCAGAATCTCTGAAGAGTTTGCAGGTGTCAAGTGGAAGCGGGAGAAAACGTGCGAGACGGTCCTGATCTCTGTATATAAATACATAATGTCTGCCATATATATAAACAAATAGTCTATAATATGCAAAAACAATTTTTCCTACCCGAAAGTAATTCTTTACTTTTCATATTGGTGATGAAAGGTTACAAATCTTGGCACTGTAAGTGACATGTATTTGAAGAGGAAATAATAAGCTTTATTCCTGTCTAAGTAAAACATACTTACGGTTATTACTGGATGTGTGCCAGAGCGAGAATTAATTGCAAAAAATGGCCGGCACTGAGTGAAGGAGACAGTAAATGGGATGGCACTGGCGTACATAAATTTGCATATATGGCTGACACTCAAAGTGTTAATGTAGCATGCATTCAACAAGAATAAGAGAAAGAACAAAATTGGTATCGAGAGGATGGACGTATACGGTATGGACACGACCCCTTCAATCCATTGACCCAGCATGTCAGCAGGGGACTGTTAAAGCTGGTGGAGGCTCTGTAATAGTGTGGAGCGTCTGCAATTGGAGTGATGTGGATCCCCTGATACGCCTAGATGCGACTCTGACAGGTTTGCACGTAAGCATCCTATCTGATCACCTGCATACATTCATGTCCATTGTGCATACCGAACAATTTGGGCAATTCCAGCAGGACAATGCGATACCTCACACGTCCAGAATATCCACAGAGAGGCTCTGTGAGCACTTGTCTGTGTTTAAACACTTCCGCTAGTCATCACGCTCCCCAGATATGAACATTACTGAGCACATCTGGGATGCCTTGCAACGTGCTGTTCAGGAGTTTTCTCCAGCATCTCGAACTCGTATTGATTTATGGGCAGCCCTGCAGGGTTCATGGTGTCAGTTCCCTCCAGTACTACTTCAGACAATAGTCGAGTCCATGCCAGGCCGTGAAGAGGCACTTCTGACTCTAGAGGACCTACACGATATTAGACAGGTGTATAAGTTTGTTTGGCCATTCAGTGTAGATGGCGGAGCGTCTATATGTGGGAGATTTCCGTACAAGTATGCTCTTACATTGTTCTTCAGACTTATTCCAATATGCTTCCCTGTTTACTAAAAATTTACAAACGTTGCATGGTATAAGATTTCATATTCTTTATGTATCTATTATGACGATTTTTCTAGGGTGCTCCTTGGATAATGCCATGTCAGTATTTAACATAAGATCTTTTTTTAAAGAAAATTATTTAAGGAGGTGCGAGCTTACTTTCCGTCTTAATCCATCTACCCATTTTCTGGAAGTGTGCGTCATGTTCTTCTGACTTTTGTTTGTCATTGATACATAATCCGTGTCAAAGCGATTTATAAGTTGCCAGTTGTTTTTGTACTAGTACACACGCATTAAATACATGAAAGTGAGCTGCTTGAAGTACAGATTATACTTCTTTAGATATGTTGAAACATCACCGACGTTACATTGAGCCCTAACCTTTATCTTAGGTGAATCAATGACGCCAGTAATAGGCAATGTGTAACCCTCACGAAAACAAACTACTAAATTATGAAAATCTAAGCCCGAGCGCGCAAATTTAGATCATTTATTTCATCACAGACCTGATTTGTGCGTTACTGACGTAGACATATACTGATGTAAATGACTGAGTGAAGCAACAAAAATATTTTCCGAGAGACTTTCACAGATACAGAATACTCTTCTTATCATCAACTCGCACGAGGCGGCAAAAGAAATGCAATATGTTCATTATTGTTCAAATTGAAGGTCACAAAGTACAGCCTTAGGTGGCTATAATTATTGTCTAAGTATTTGTATAGTGTCTTTTACATTTCGATAAAAATATGCTTCTGGGAATGTACTACGGTAAAATAATATCTTAAACTCGATGAAGCTAGTTGGAAAATAAATGCCATTCAATGATCCGCTAGTCAGCACTCCCCGCCTACCTGGATAGGAGCATCACACCCATGACTGAAGAAGAAAACTTGTGTAGTACACCGACGATGTCCTTCAACTGATTTCGGCATACGTGCAACGAATGGTTAACTGCCATGTTAGCTAGCGCCGGTAACTTTTTCATCTCACGCCTCTTAGACTTTTTCCTCTCCTGACGCTCCGTGCATAGGTAACTGCTCATAACGATAAGCGTTCATTACTTGGTACGCACACTGTCACGCTATTACACTATCTCTTGCGGAATAGCTTCTTCCAACGTCACATTCCTTTGCGTTTTAATTTACCGCTTCACTGTAGGCGCCCTTTCATATCAAGTTGCCCATCGGACGAGATGACGCGCTTTGTACCCAAGGTATACCACTACGATACATCTCCAGTTCCCCGCATGGTTATTCCACAACCAGCGCTACGGCTATCACTTCGTGCAGTAAGTTCCTAGCTTGACAATGTATGCTGTGGTCGAGCAGATGCGCAAAACTATAGACCTATATCTCTGACATAGATCTGTTGTAGAATTTTAGAACATGTTTTTTGCTCGCGTATCATGTCATTTCTGGAAACCCAGAATATACTGTGTGGGAATCAACATGGATTCCGGAAACAGCGATCGTGTGAGACCCAACTCGCTTTATTTGTTCATGAGACCGAGAAAATATTAGATACTGGGTCCCAGGTAGATGCCATTTTCCTTGACTTCCGGAAGGCGTTCGATACATTTCCGCACTGTCGCCTGATAAACAAAGTAAGAGCCTACGGAATATGAGACCAACTATGTGGCTGGATTGAAGAGTTTTTAGCAAACAGAACACAGATGTTGTTCTCAATGCAGAGACGTCTACAGACGTTAAAGTAACCTCTGGCGTGCCACAGGGGAGTGTTATGGGACCATTGCTTTTCACAGTATATATAAATGACCTAGTAGATAGTGTCGGAAGTTCCATGCGGCTTTTCGCGGATGATGCTGTAGTATACAGAGAAGTTGCAGCATTAGAAAATTGCAGCGAAATGCAGGAAGATCTGCAGCGGATAGGCACTTGGTGCTGGGAGTAGCAACTGGCCCGTAACATAGACAAATGTAATGTATTGCGAATACATAGAAAGAAGGATCCCTTACTGTATGATTATATGATAGCGGAACAAACACTGGTAGCAGTTACTTCTGTAAAATATCTGGGAGTATGCGTGCGGAACGATTTGAAGTGGAATGATCATATAAAATTAATTGTTGGTAAGGCGGGTACCAGGTTGAGATTCATTGGGAGAGTCCTTAGAAAATGTGGTCCATTAACAAAGGAGGTGGTTTACAAAACACTCGTTCGATCTATACTTGATTATTGCTCATTAGTGTGGGATCCGTACCAGATCGGGTTGACGGAGGAGATAAGGAAGATCCAAAGAAGAGCGGCGCGTTTCGTCACAGGGTTATTTGGTAAGTGTGATAGCGTTACGGAGATGCTTAGCAAACTCAAGTGGCAGACTGCAAGAGAGGCGCTCTGCATCGCGGTGTAGCTTGCTGTCCAGGTTTCGAGAGGGTGCGTTTCTGGATGAGGAATATATTGCTTCCCCCTACTTATACCTTCCGAGGAGATCACGAACGTAAAATTAGAGAGATTCGAGCGCGCACGGAGGCTTTCCGGCAGTCGATCTTCCCGCGAACCACACGCGACTGGAGCAGGAAAGGGAGGTAATGACAGTGGCAGGGAGTGGCTCATAAGTGCCCTCCGCCATACACCGCTGGGTGGCTTGCGGAGTATAAATGTAGATGTAGATATTGAACGATAACTGATGTCAATTAGACATCGTCCTCACATGAATATGTATGTTTATATGTGTCAGGTACATCTGACGATGAGGCTAAAATCCTCAAAGAAAATTGAGTATATAATAAATGAAGACGATCTATTTGCAGTCAATTAATACACTGCTGGAAAAAATTAGTGCAGCCATTCAGAGGTTTACAGTTCACGTTCACCATAGATTTATTTTTGTAATAGTGCCTATGGAGTACATAAATTGATTACATTTATAGATCATTAGGACAAGCCATTCTGTCGTATCATGTACGCACATATGCTGAAACATCCATATTAGTACGTTGTGTAATCTCGACGGGTGAGAATGCAGGCGCTGACTCTGGCACTCAGTCGATCGTACAGATGGCGAATACTGTCCTGGGATACTTTATACCAGCCGCACTACCTGTCCACTTAAATCTGTAAGAGTTGTTGGTTCGAGTCGCACGAGTCACTTCTCGTCCCATCATGTCCCACACATGCTCAGTAGGAGTTAAGTCCTGAGACAGTGCTGACCTGGGAAGTTGTTGCATGTCTTGCAGAGCACGTGCAGTTTCACGGGCAGTGTGTGGGCGAGCATTGTTCTTTTGGGAAACACATGACCTTCTGAACGGCAAAAGAATGGGTGCAACGAAGTTCTTCACGTACCGACTGATGGTTAGCGTCCCCTTCAGAAACAACAAAGATGAACGAGAGTTGTGACTTATCATACCGCAGGCCTCTGATGGGGCCAGTACGTCTTAGACGAATGCACTTTACGAGACAGCACTCTCCAAGTCGGCGTCGTATTCGTAAACAACCGTCACTTGCGTGCGGGCAGAATCTGCCTTCATAGCTGAAGATCACGACGCGCCATTCCAAGAGATCCGAGCTGAGCACGTCGATGCTGTGCCGTGGGTGGAAGACGGGCAAGAGATGTGCTCGTCCGTAGTCACAATGCTAATAACCGGTTCGTAACAGTTCGTCTTGACATGTCTGGGCTCATAAGCCCTCTTATCTGTGCAGCAGTAGCTGTACGATCTGCCCCAGCTGCCCTTACAATACGACGATCGTGGCGGGCGTCTGTGCTGCGTGGACGTCCAGGATCTCGTCTACGAGTGTGAGAATGTTCACGTGACCACCGATACCAGTATCATTGTATAACAGGCTCAACTCCTCCAATCAGGACGACCACCCCGTCACTAGAAACGTCACAATTTGATCCCTTTCAAACTTACTGAGTTGTGTGCAGCAAGCACGACTGCATCTCCGTGGCATGGCTGTCTGTTTGTTTCACATCTTTGCACCACACTGAGCCTTTTGTTGAACAGTAGATACAGATGGCGCTACGATCACGGGGTCCCGGGTTCGATTCCAGGCCGGGTTGGGGACTTTCTCTGTCTGGGGACTGGGTGTTTGTGTTGTCCTCATTATTTCATCATCATAATCATCATCATCATTTCTGTGTAAAAACTTGGAATGCGTAAATATTGGGAATTTGTACGGGCGCTGATGACCGCGCAATTAAGCGCCCCCCAAACCAAAACATCAACAGGTGGCGCTCTGGTAGATACACCACTAGGCTCTCTGTTGGCGGACGACGTTGAAACCATTATCAGTACCTCTGCTATCATCCAGGTGGCATTTGATGTCGATGGCTCAAAATATCTGCATTTTCAATAGACCTATCGACGATGGAATGTCTTTATATCTGTCAATACGCTTTATCCAATAGCATCCCGCGGACATTACTGCATTTCTGTAGTTTACCTCTGAACAGCTACAATCACTCCTATGTTGGACGAAACATGTAGACCAGTGCGAAGGATTATCTTGAAGCGTGAACGAGACAAAGCTGAGAAATGGGGCGTATGTTCCTACACTTCATATCTTATTGCAGATTTTTCCATTTTTTCAATTGCCAAGGCAAGTTTGGGGGCAGGCACGTTGACTGGATGAAAGATTTCTTTTTCTAATCTGCAAACCTGCTCTCTTTTCACTGCTATTTGCAGCAATATTAGTTCGAATAGCATTCTTTGCTTAATTTCTAACCTTTTTTGAAGGGAGTCAGTTAACAAAATATCTTTTGCCACACCAAACCCTGATGACATCGTCTTCGTCTTCGTTGCATTTGAAGAATCTAAATCTGTCCACTGTTTCGACTGATGAATTTGTTCTGTAGTGTATTAGTGAATCTGTGTTCCACCATTGTCACATACCGGCTCTGTTTTCTCCCGAAACGTCTGAGGCCCTAACGATAAATCATCCATACTACGATTGTTGGCTGAGCTCCGTGGCTGCGGTTTAAATTTACCTGAAGAAACTCATCAAATACCCACACTTTCTTGTATAGCTGTATTTTACAAGAGGACTCGTTCTGGGGTTCCACCCATCATCAATATAACACTTTTCTTGATTGTATTTTGAATAATGCATCTCCCCTACCCAGAATAACATTTTGCTTAGTTGCCAGGCTTTATTTTTGTCGAGTTGTCTATTTACGTTTAGTTAGCAGGAAAAAGCAGTTACTTTTGTTTTGTAGTCAAAATCAAAAATGGCTCTGAGCACTATGGGACTTAACTTCTGAGGTCATCAGTCCCCTAGAACTTAGAACTACTTAAACCTAACTAGCCTAAGGACATCACACACATCCATGCCCGAGGCAAGATTCGAACCTGCGACCGTAGCGGTCGCTCGGCTCCAGACTGTAGCGCCTAGAACCGCACGGCCACTCCAGCTGGCGTTTTGTAGTTAGTGCTTTCTTTTTCAGCCTTCATAGTTGCTGCTTGAACGCTTTTATGTTCACAGATGTAATGATTCAACCCGTCAGGTTAGCCGAGAGCGCTAATGCGCTGCTTCCTGGACGCTGGTAGGTGCACCGGCCCCATATCGACCCGCCTGGCGGATTACCGACTGCGGCCGGTGTGCCGGCCAACCTGGATGTGGTTTTAGGCGGTTTTCCACATCCCGCTGAGTGAATATCGGGCTGGTCCCCACGTTCAGCCTCAGTTACGCGACTCACAGATATCTGCACACGTTCGCACTTTTCGATGGATTACACTAGACGCAGACAGCTGGGGTACACTAATTCCGTCCCCAGCATCTGGCCACCCCTCAAAATTAACCTTGGCAAATCGGATCCTAACCGAGTCGACCCTGCAACACCGCGGAACAAAGGCAGCAGCAAAAGAAGAAGAAGATGTAATGATGCAGAGCAGCAATCACCATACGACCAACCAATTGATTGCAGTACGTTCACTGCGTACTGTGTGGTGTCCCGCTAGTTGTTCTTTTACATTTTAATTCGTTGTAATATAAAAAATTTATAAAGCACACTGGATGTTGAAAAATTTTACCAAGTGCATGACCAGTAATTGTTTTTTCCAATGAATAAGCTGCAGCACCGTTCTTAGTTGATTTTCGTTCCATGTGAGCATAGCTATACAATATTACTCTCATGCAGCAACATAGGTCGTCTGTGTCATTGGACACTGCAAAGAAAAATCTGTTGCAATATACTTAAACAGAAAATCGGTTAGCAACACTAAATTCGAACTAATAAACGATCAATAACACTATTAATTTATCCGGTTTATGTAGAAATATTTTTCGTCGTACAGTGATGCAAATATCAAGCCGAGTCAGCAGCCAATCAATAGAATTGCACGTCCAGACAAGAGAACGTTAGTTGCGAAAATCTGTTGATAAAACAAGGGGTGGGAGGCATATTTGCTCCAGTGATTTAATATCTTCGTGTACGAGGATTGTATTCATTAAAAAAGGGAAGAAGTAAACGAGGATAAATACGTAAATTTACTACTAGTGTGCAAGTTACTTAACCACACACGGGATTATGTAGATTGTAGGACAGTTCCATTTAAATCTATAAAAACAGCAGACTTCAGAAGTAGTTTTAAAATGTAAAAGAAGACTGTAACATGACTTTAGCTTTAAATTCTGGTACAAACAAACGCGTTAAATGGGCATATGTTTAATATTACGCTGAATTAGTGCAATCATGAACGTCAAAGTATTTAACCTATGAATAACGGCGGAAAAGGAAACAGCTATTTGCAGAACAAAACTAAATGTATCTATCTAATAAGGAAATGTAAAGAGGAAACTCGGAAGAAGCAGTAGCTGAACGAACTGTTATTTTACACAGGACAGTAGCAGCATTAAAAATGCAGTAAAAAAAAGTGTTATAATGATTAAGATCTTAATGTGTTACGCAAGTTGAAGATGGACGAAAGCTAGAAACGCTTCCCTGCATAAAATAATGCATTGCTGTATTTCTTCAAGTATGGGCCAAAAGCTGTTCGGGAATCACTGTGCGAATCAGTTCCTTATCTGTCGTAAGCAGGCGAGACACCGATCTCGCATACAGCTGTCTCATGTGCATGCTTCATGCAATATGTAAGCGACACATTCTTTTGAAAAAACTATAACCTTGGCAGTTTAACTCGACTTCGTGCACAATCTTCCAAGACCGTTCCGAGTACTTTTCATACCATATCTGGTGTCGTTGGACTATTCAGACTATGTTCAGAGCCTCCATTACGCTAAGCAGCACATTCTCCTCGGAAGAAGAGTCAGCACACACATTTCTGAGCCTCGGATGAACTTCCTCTGTCGTCACACGTTATTTTACACTAAAATTTCACCACCTTATGATACTGGAATTCCTCCACTTCCAGTAATTCAGACACTGCGCCTTGTTCGCACAGCTACTCTCAGCCAACTGCGGGACTGGTGGTATGGCAGTTTTACACATAGCCTGTTAAACGTGTGCAAGCCTCTGGCTAAAACGCCATACACCAAGTCCACAGATGAATGGGCAAAGCCGGGTATATTTCAGACCACCTTTGTAACTGTTCCTTATCTTCAGTAATCAGCGATCACTGTGTCCAGTGAACGGAAACACAAACACTATCCGCAGACCCAGTTGAAAATGTCAATAAAATCGGTTTGACCGTGACCTAATAAGTCTATAACTTTGTTAGTATCGTAATTAGTAATTTTAATAACAATAATTTCGTGTACCTCTGCCGTCGGGTGCAAGGCTTTCAATTGGACGCCACTTCAACGGCTTGTGAACGTAACCTATCCAGTTATCCAACTGGGGGAAAAGATACCTACTGTTAAGTATGGAACCTAAACAACATGACAATCTGGTGACTCCCCACTTCATTGAGACGCCGAGGTTAGATTAAATGTAAACTGAAAATTTAAGTGGTCAGACTGGGATTCGATCCCATGACCTCTCGGTTTCCAGGCAGGCACTTAGACCACCATTTCCCACAAACCGTTTAACGATATCTGTTAAAATATTTAAATTTGCCAACACGTGTTTCAAATATAATACTGCATATGAAAATATGTTGTAGTGACATGGGAATATTTTAGCTACATGTCACATAATAACGAACAAAGATTCAATGTGAAGTTTTTGGCAGCTATGCCAGAAGGCTCGACTTAACCCTAGGCGGGTGGACCTATATGCGCAGCTAGGCGATATAGCGGTGGGTTGGATATTTGGAAGAGTTAAAGCTTGTGAGCATAGTTAAAACTTGAACGTCAGTCAAGGTCCTACCACTTGTCAGAACGTCAAGTAGGCAAAGGTTCGAGGCCGCACCCATGGCGGGGAAAACACGACTAAAATTCCTGGTTATTAGATGTAAATTAAGACGATCACATGCAGACGGAGTGCTCCAACAGGACTAAAAGATAATAATGAGTGTCTTGTGCAACAAGACCCGAGTGGAAATAAGCCTTAATAAACCTTCAAAAGGACAGCCGTAGCCAGTATCAAATCCGTGGCAGAATATCGCAGTAACAGAAAGAGGCAGAGTGAGTGTGACAGTGTTAGCAGAAGGCCGGCCGAAGTGGCCGTGCGGTTAAAGGCGCTGCAGTCTGGAATCGCAAGACCGCTACGGTCGCAGGTTCGAATCCTGCCTCGCGCATGGATGTTTGTGATGTCCTTAGGTTAGTTAGGTTTAACTAGTTCTAAGTTCTAGGGGACTAATGACCTCAGCAGTTGAGTCCCATAGTGCTCAGAGCCATTTGAACCATTTTTTGTTAGCAGAGGAGCCAGCTCCTTTGATGGCAGCAGGTGAAAATGGAATAGCAGTACTTCATCAACGAGAAACAGTATTACTCTGCAAAAAGTTTCAACCAGTTTTAGGTAAAATGTATACTCGTTTGCTTCAAACTCATCCTTTTTGACGAAGGCGTAGGCTGTTGAAAATGGGGCAGAGCGATAAACTGTTTAGAGTCCTGACGGTAATTTATTTAATATAACAGGTTCAAACCACACTTTCGTTAATTGTGCAACCAACATTTTTTTCTAAAGTTATTCGCAAAAAATTTTCATCAACAGAACATCATCAAATATTTGACTTCTGTGAAAATACCGAATACTTCATAAAACTTTCAAGTCCACCAAGGAATGGGGGTAGAATGGACGTCTACAGTATTTGCACACACTACTTCTATTGTGTACGCGGGTCAATAGCTACACAATTCCGCGGTACGCCTGCACTACGCATGAAAACATCCCGAAGAATTCGCTGACACGAGGATATATTCCAAGTGCATTTTGTGCACTGTGAACGCTTCAGTACGGAGTTACGCCTGGTTCCTGACGTCAACACCCTTCGATGAATATGAGTGTTACTAGAATTTCATTAGAACTTAAGATCACAGGACTCATTAATTATGACACGCTGACTGTTTTCAAGATAAAGTTGGACAGATAGGGACTGTACTCAAGGAGTAAATTATTCATCTTATATTAAGATATTAAGATAGACCTGCGATACTACACATTAGACGGATTTCCGAAAGAAGAAATGGGAAGATTTGTCTTATAGACTATTGCCAGTATATCGAGAACAAGGAAAATATATGAGGTGCTGAAAGTGATAGTTTGCGCTCCGAGCAAGATGCAACTCCTATATGGATTAAAGAGAATGATACCCTCCTGGAAATTGAAATAAGAACACCGTGAATTCATTGTCCCAGGAAGGGGAAACTTTATTGACACAATCCTGAGGTCAGATACATCACATGATCACACTGACAGAACCACAGGCACATAGACACAGGCAACAGAGCATGCACAATGTCGGCACTAGTACAGTGTATATCCACCTTTCGCAGCAATGCAGGCTGCTATTCTCCCATGGAGACGATCGTAGAGATGCTGGATGTAGTCCTGTGGAACGGCTTGCCATGCCATTTCCACCTGGCGCCTCAGTTGGACCAGCGTTCGTGCTGGACGTGCAGACCGCGTGAGACGACGCTTCATCCAGTCCCAAACATGCTCAATGGGGGACAGATCCGGAGATCTTGCTGGCCAGGGTAGTTGACTTACACCTTCTGGAGCACGTTGGGTGGCACGGGATACAAGCGGACGTGCATTGTCCTGTTGGAACAGCAAGTTCCCTTGCCGGTCTAGGAATGGTAGAACGATGGGTTCGATGACGGTTTGGATGTACCGTGCACTATTCAGTGTCCCCTCGACGATCACCAGTGGTGTACGGCCAGTGTAGGAGATCGCTCCCCACACCATGATGCCGGATGTTGGCCCTGTGTGCCTCGGTCGTATGCAGTCCTGATTGTGGCGCCCGCCTGCACGGCGCCAAACACGCATACGACCATCATTGGCACCAAGGCAGAAGCGACTCTCATCGCTGAAGACGACACGTCTCCATTCGTCCCTCCATTCACGCCTGTCGCGACACCACTGGAGGCGGGCTGCACGATGTTGGGGCATGAGCGGAAGACGGCCTAACGTTGTGCGGGACCGTAGCCCAGCTTCATGGAGACGGTTGCGAATGGTCCTCGCCGATACCCCAGGAGCAACAGTGTCCCTAATTTGCTGGGAAGTGGCGGTGCGGTCCCCTACGGCACTGCGTAGGATCCTACGGTCTTCGCGTGCATCCGTGCGTCGCTGCGGTCCGGTCCCAGGTCGACGGGCACGTGCACCTTCCGCCGACCACTGGCGACAACATCGATGTACTGTGGAGACCTCACGCCCCACGTGTTGAGCAATTCGGCGGTACGTCCACCCGGCCTCCCGCATGCCCACTATACGCCCTCGCTCAAAGCCCGTCAACTGCACGTACGGTTCACGTCCACGCTGTCGCGGCGTGCTACCAGTGTTAAAGACTGCGATGGAGCTCCGTATGCCATGGCAAACTGGCTGACACTGACGGCGGCGGTGCACAAATGCTGCGCAGCTAGCGCCATTCGACGGGCAACACCGCGGTTCCTGGTGTGTCCGCTGTGCCGTGCGTGTGATCATTGCTTGTACAGCCCTCTCGCAGTGTCCGGAGCAAGTATGGTGGGTCTGACACACCGGTGTCAATGTGTTCTTTTTTCCATTTCCAGAAGTGTATACGTTTGCGAAAGGTGGAAAGCTATACGATTTAATAATAGTGGTTGTAACATCCCAATTACAGAAATCCTAATAAACAAACCGTTGTTGTAAAAGGAGTAGGAAATTTAGTCACACTGCCAGTGACGGCAGATACTGACGCCAAAATTTACATCTGTGACAATTTGATCAACAGGAATGTCATGTGAATAATAATATTTTTCATGAAGTAGAGACTGAATGAGAGAGTATGATAGGAGACGCAACAAAAACATCGAAGAAAGAATTGTAAACTAATTAATAACGAAGGTTAAAACCCAGACGGTAAACTGGCCAAAGATAACAGTTACCGTAGAAGAGAGTTGTAGCCGTATCGAAAAGGAAGTTCAGTGTGACTACAATGTAACTCGGAAATAGAAATGTTAGCTTCAGTTGCTATCTAGTCGCTGCGATAGTAACATGCACGTAAGCGCTACTAGATTGTTTTTTTGCTTAAAGGAAGTTTGAAAGTTTTGCAGTGTAGACTGAAGTACTATTCAGAAGTCATACTAAAGCAAAGTCATCTTTACCGTTAGCAAGATAACAGTATACGGAGATTCGCGCCGAAATTAGATCGTGTGAAATTTGTGATGGGACTTAGCCTTCGTGATACTGAATAAGCACGAACATTGAAGGACATTGAAAAAGAAAGATCGCCGCCAGAAAAACAATCATTAGTCTCGAGTAGGTAACAGACAGACGCAAACACGAAGAACGTACAATTGCGCCGAGTTGCCGGAAATTGTCGTCAACGACAGGATTACTGATGCAAACGGAAGAAATTCCCTGTGTGAGAAATTGATGTGCGTGCTCAGCGTAGGCACAATTAATTACATGGAACAATAAAATTAGATTCAAACTATAATTCTTCGTGTCACCTACATAACTGAATAGACATTATCATGTGTATTAGTAAGAATCAATTGACTATTAGACTATTATGAAGTGAAAAGTGAATTCATGTTTATCTAACAGTGAACAGTCATCGATTTGTCCCAAGATTACGAAGCATTCTCAACATTGATTAAGTATATGTTATCTCTGGAATTACGTCGTGCAGTTATTGAACACGCGACGTAGCGTCGTCTTGACGACGGAATAACAATTTATCAACTTAACATCCTCGCTATCCCATAATGTGGCCAAGACTTCGGTGATGGGTTGAAGATTAAAGACTTTATATTATTAATATTAAACATCCATTATCTAACCGGGCATAACGAAAAAGAAAAACTACAGTTCGCGAAAGCTGAAAAGTCTGTCGTGGACTCACAACAAAAGAAAACTGGTGGTGATGATTTCAGGTCAAGAGAGTCATCGCGTCATCGAGTGGTGCAACTGCCGCGTTTATCAGTGAAGAAGCAGGAGCGGCTTACACATTCTGACGCGCTGCTCTATGGAAATATTGACACTAATTACGAAAGACGGTATCTGAAATACGACCAAAACCCTCGAGCAGTTTGTGTTTTTCTACTAGTTGCAGGGTGGCGTTGTCGTGAGCGACGGACGCCGTTCCAAGTTATACCCACTGGAACAACCATCACTGCTGAATCGTGTCAACTTCAAGGAGACGTAGACGCCACATGGTGGAAAAATATGTTGGAAACGAATTCCATAAAAGTGTTGTAAGAAATATATCTGTGGAAAATCGTACGCATTTTACAGCCGGCCGGTGTGGCCGTGCGGTTAAAGGCGCTTCAGTCTGGAACCGCGTGACCGCTACGGTCGCAGGTTCGAATCCTGCCTCGGGCATGGATGTGTGTGATGTCTTTAGGTTAGTTAGGTTTAATTAGTTCTAAGTTCTAGGCGACTGATGACCTCAGAAGTTAAGTCGCATAGTGCTCAGAGCCATTTTACAAAGTTGGGTGCTTCTGATACGAATGAGCACCCCACTCCCCCCCCCCCCCTACCCTCCCCCCCCCCCCCCCCCCGTCTCTCCAACCACGCTTCTGCGGCCACACTTTGCATTTTGAGTTTTTTTTCTTTGCAATGGCTATTCTGTGGATATGGCGTCACATCACTTTTTGAATTTGTGATTAAGGAAACAGCGGAAATACGCTTAGAAGGTAACCTGATCAACTTACGCGAAAGATTCAATTTAGACAAAAACTCCCATTGTTTCACATCAGAATATACTTCTACATCTGTAGTCCGCAAGTCACCTAATGTCCGTTACGGAGGGTACTTTCTGAAACCCGATCATTTCCTCTGTTTCTTATTGCAGTTGCGGACCTGCGCGAGAAGAACACGAGGTAGACGTAGTATGAAGCAGTAATTGGTTGACACTTCTAGGAATGTACGCTGTCGGAATTTTGACAGTGACACGTACTTTGATGCAAAACGCCTCTCTTGTACTGCCTGCCACTGGAATTAGAAGAGCATCTCCGCGAAGGTTTCTAGCGTACTAAATGAAGCTGTGACGAAATGTGCTACTCTTCTTGGGACCACCTCTAGTCCTCAGTCAATCCTACTTGGTACGGGTCTCACACTGTTGAGAAATACTAAAGTATCGCTCAAAACGAGGTGTTGTAATCTAATTACTTCGTAGGTGGATTTCACATCCTGAATATTCTTCCAGTGAAAGTCTGACAGCTGCTTCTCCCACGATGAGGCTTACGAGGTCGTTACGCTTTAGACTACAACGTACACGTGGTTCCTCAAATACAATGGATGTGACAGCCTTTATCTGTTGTTCACAGCCGGCCGGAGTGGCTGAGCGGTTCTAGGAACTACAGTCTGGAACCGCGCATCCGCTACCGTCGCAGGTTCGAATCCTGCCTCGGGCATGGATGTGTGTGATGTCCTTAGGTTAGTTAGGTTTAAGTAGTTCTAAGTTCTAGGGGACGGATGACCTGAGAAGTTAAGTCCCATAGTGCTCAGAGCCATTTGAACCATTTACCATTTGTTGTTCATAGAGCGCGGAACCGTACAATAACGCCGATTTCGCTTATTTCTGTGTAATACCCTTCATTTATTTATGATATGCTCGTATTGCAGTTGACAGTCCCTGCATTCAGCGTTGATTCTGTTCATGTCGTCTGCATTTCGCTACAATTATCTATCTAAAGGTGTTGGACAAAAATATGAAAACATCCAGACAAATCCGTGTTTGAACTTAAATAGAGACGGTACCCAAGCCTGCTGATGGCTCTGTTGTATTTGACAGGAACGGCACCTGTGCAGTATGTTGCAACTGTCACTCGCGGTCAGATAAGTGCCCGGTGTACTTGTGAGTTCACTGCATCGGAGCTGAATGGATTCGAACATCGATGCTGCCATAACCAAGACAGCTGTAGTGTTTGTCATTTCAAGACGCACCGTATCGGAGATTTACACAGATAAGCCAAAATATTATGACCACTACCCATCGTGAGGTTCTATGTCGCCTGGTGGCGATGCGCCAACGTGACACGGTCAGGAGAATTGGTGAGTGGGTCAAAGACGGATGTGGTATCTTTCTAGCGACAACACAGGCAGTAAATGGATAAATCTATTGACATAAGCGACATTGACAAAGCCAGTGAACGAGTATCTCGATAACGCCGTAGCTGGTCGAATGTTCATCTGCTGCTGTAGTCCACATCTATGGAAAGTGATAGAACGACAGTGAAATTACTGTCGTTGGACGTCAACGACTCTTCACAGAATGTGGGATTTGGAGGCTTCCCTGCTCCGTAAAGCAGGACAGATGCCTAAACTGCCGAAAGAGCACAACGCTGGTGAACACGTAACTGTTTCGCAGCACACTGTTCATCGTACGTTGTTGAACAATGGGCTCTACAGCAGACGACACCTACGTGTCCACATCTTGGCCCAACGACATTGTCTATTATGATTTCAATAGCCACGGGCTCGTCGAAATTGGGCACTGCTACATATGGTCGAAGGTCGTCTCCCCAATGCCCGTCATAAACGCGAACGGTGGTTCGAAATGTGCATCACGCTAAGGACGCAGGGTGTTGGGAGCAGTATTATGCTAAGGGAGGCATTCTGTAGCGCTCGCGTGGGACTTGTGAAAGTAATCGAAGACACGCTGACAGCTGTGGTCCACCTGCACCCCTTCACGCTTGAAGTCTTCCCCGCTGGCGATGTCATCTTCCAGCAGGATAATTGTTCTCGTCTCAAAGACAGAACTGTGCTGCAGTGGTTTGAGGCGCATGATTGTGTACTCACGTTGATGTCTTGGCCACGACGCTCGCTTGATGTAATCCGATGAAACCATCTGCGTTGCTATCAAGCGCCATCATCGCATACACAAATCAGCAGCCCACTGTTTAAGGAAATTACATGACTTACATGTGGACATCTGGTGCGACATACCTCCATAAACCTACCAGGGAACTGTCGAATCCATGATACACAGAACCGGTGACGTACTGCACTCCAAAGATGCACCAACATGTTATTATTTTGGCTCAACAGTGTATATCGCAGCGGAAAAGCATCACCAGCTAACTCGCAAATCGGAAGGAAGTGTGTGTTGACAGAACGCGACAAACGGTCTGGTTCAGTACATGATGGTTAATAGGGATTTATTTCACAACCGCTCTTGGTGTTTGTGAAATATTGCGTGTTTCTTACGCTGCTGAAAGGCCCCCGAAACTCTGATAATCGCGATTTTTGTCACAGGTTGCAGATGCCTACACAACGCGCGTGCAACATCTATATATTTAACCTCTCTAAGTAGATATTTATACAGGATGTTGCAGGACATCAGCTGTCCATTATAATAGGCCAATTAAAAACTCCTTCAGATGCCTGTATTTCCTGTTTTATTTCATTTTATTTTCGTGACCAGTTTCGGCGTTTCACTACACCGTCTTCTGGACCCTTGACCGGCGTATAGGAAGAATCCAAACTTACGTGCAAACTTTTTTAACAACGTGATCCCTTCACGCAGTCTGTGGATATCAGTGACTGTACCCTGGCCCCTGTTTCGTCTATACATGAGTTTAGATTCTTTCTTCACTTCGGTCAAAGGGCCTCAAGATGGCGTAGTGAAACTCCAAAACTGGTCGTCAAAATAAAATAAAACCGAAAATATATGATATGAGGTTTTATATGCTTAGGAAGTTAAAATCTATTTCTTTGACCTATCAGTACACATATTCTTATTATCAATGATTGCCGTCGACTGTTTGCCATCAGCAGATCACAAAAATCGAAGAAGATCACTAGGACTCTATGGAAAAGTTCCGAGATTTGAACTGTGTATTGCGCTCACGCATACAAGGCATGTAACTAACTTCTATAATTCCAGCAATCTGATACATGCAAGCAACGTATGAATGGGAAGACAGCTGGTCAAGTTTGGATAATGACAGTTGTTAGAAAATTCTAATTTACATTTCCGTAGTAATCAGTTTAAATGATTCTCAATTGTAGTAACCTCAGCAGGACCGTTGTGATTTCTTATCCTTCTTAATTCAACTAAATTGAAGTTCCTTTTCTAATGACAGAAGGGTTGATAGGATGTTAAGTCCTAACAATTCCACAGGAATCGTGCAGTTCTCTTCTTCTCTCTCGTAGGAAGCGCTTTAGTACTACATTTATTCGAAAAACTGGAGATGCTTGAAGCAGCCCAATCTGTCGTCGTCTTGAAGAGTTCTGGTTTCCAGTATTGTGCATTTGGGATGTTTTGTCTAACTGCTAATGCCGTGTTTCTTAGACTGGGAAATGAGAAGGAAAGCCAAAACTCTCTTAACTGTTTTACGCTTGTCGAACGTTCGGAAAGATAGGCAGACTCCCATGGAAACATCAGTCCAAACAAAGGCGAGTGTATACCTCTTTCAGTGCGAATGTGACATGTCGTACGAGGTACAGACTAGGTGAATATTCGAGAAGCTCATTGGACACTTGAGCGTTTCACGGAATCGGGTTGCTGGCTCTGAAGGAACAAGTACCTAACTGATGTAGCGGGCACCGTGAATCGAACTTGGCTGTAAGTAGTTCTCAGTCTGATTGGAGTCCACGCATCGAGCGCGTATAACACCGTTAACAGCGCCTAAGGAGGACGACTGGTTCCTCAGTCGAAATCTCGTGCAGTAAAATAGAATTTTGGAGTCGAAAGAAAGTTCGAAAGCACGTCTTTAATTAACAATACTAAAAAGAAACTTTCCGTATCATAACTCAACGCTAGACGTATTTGAACTCAGGCAACCAGAAAATATCTGAACATTAGCTTTGACAGCAAGTGAATAGGTACAACAGGAACACTATAGACTCGCACGGTCGGCAGGCTTAAATCTGTTAGGCTGTTATTTCTAGTACCGTTGAACAGTAACTTCTTATTGACAACGAAATCTGGCTGTTAGCAACTCCGACAGACATGTGCTACTCCGAAATGTGTTACAGCTCAGATCGGCCCAAGCAATGTCGTATGAAACTACACAAAACTAAATGACGAAAGTAGTTTTTACGTGATATATCACTTGCATAGCTCAGTGAAACATGGACCATACGTGGAAAGAGCCGTTACAGTACAGTACAGTACAGAAGATAAAGAAAAGAAGCTGAAACTTCCTGGCAGATTAAAACTGTGTGCCGGACGGAGACTCTAGCTCGGGACCTTTGTCTTTCGCGGGATAGTGTTCTACCAACTGAGCTACGCAAGCACGGCTCACAACCCGTCCTCATAGCAAAGGTCCCGCGTTCGAGTATAGGTCCGGCACACAGTTTTAATCTGCCAGGAAGTTTCATATCAGCGTACACTCCGCTGCAGAGTGAAAATCTCTTTCAGAAAATAAGTTACTGAAGTCACCGCGATTGATGATGGTGCCCTGGAAATTAGAAACGGCGCGACATAATTCTTAATAGAGTGTGTGTACACCACAGATGGCAATGCACGCTCCATAAAGTGCTGCCATGGTGGACACAGACTGCTAAGGAGATCTTGTGGTAGGGCTCTGCATTTCTCCACCACCGTGGTTTACAACTGCTATATGGCCGTTGGTGTATGTGGATGTTTTGCAATAGGTCTACCCAACTCATCCCACACGTGCTCGGTGGGATTTAAATAACGGGCTGGCCAGTCCATTCAGCGAATATCCTTCCGTTCCAAGAGCTCCTTCACCTGCTTTGCCGATACGGCCGCGAATAGTCATCAATAAAGCTGCGGTCAGGGCCGAATGCATCTCTGAAAAGACGCACGTCACAATAACGTTGACCATTGAGTGTACCGTGTTCAAAGATGAAGAGGTCAGCACGCACATGCAACATTACGTGCGCCGCATCATAACATGTGAGCATCCAAACCGACCATATTCGACTGTTCTTACATATTCCCATTTTTCGCTATATAAGATTATGTTTTTTGCTGTTGTTAACTAGCCTGCCCGTTCCTCCGACTTAAATCCTATCGAGCACGTGTGGGATGAATTGGGTGGACGTACTGCAGCATGTCCACACAGACCAGCGACTATATAGCAGTTGTCTCGAATGAGAAACAGCCCACAGTTCCACTAAATTACGTTTATTTTAAACCTTGACCATGGTTTCTGCTACAATAATGTAACCTTATACTGGGTGCACGGTTGTCAAATGTGCTGCACCCCGCCCACCATAGGTGGCACTCAGCACAGTGAGATATGTCGCACCCTTTATCAGGCAACTAGTGAATATGTACTAAAATAAATTAATAACAAGCCTACATGGACAAATGACGGACCGTATACTTTAATACGAATGTCCAACAGATGAAATATTACAGTAGAAACTATGGTCAAGGCTTAAATTAAACATAATTTAATGCAACTGTGGGCTGTTTTTCATTCGAGACCATTTCGTAACGGTTGCTGTTGTCGCTGACATGATGAAAATAATGATATATAGCAGTTGTCAACGCCGCTGGTGGAGAAGTGGAACGCCCTACCACAAGAACTCCTAACCAACCAATGCCCACCACGGGGGAGTGTTGCAGAGCATGGACTGGCATCTGTGGTGTACACACGCCCTGTTAAGAACTATTTCCTGCAGTTTGTAATTGCCAGTTGCCCGCCATGAATCATGGTGACTTCAGTGTAATCATTGTGTTTGAATATAACTGTCATTCCTGTTCGTCTCACTGAGTATTCCTTTCCGTTACGTTCCGTACAGTACGGAAGCAATTCTTTTTATGTGTGGTCCACTTTTTGTCGAGGTTTATTGCTTGGCAACGCAAGTTACTTGCGCCCATAAGCTTTGTGCATCAGTGCACCACAGTAGCTTAGAACAAACAAGAGACACAGACTTTATCCAGCAAGCTCACATTGCTCTGCAGAATGTTTGGTTTAGCATTAAAAAGAGCTATACTGCGACTAAGCCATTGCTACGGCAATCCAGTGCAACCCACCTAATAAGAGCACTAGTGCAGAAAGGGATGCAGGAGAGCTTCCTGTAATTTGACAGGCAGAAGTGAGATGTTAGCAGAATTGACGCTGTGAAATAGGTCCTGACTTTTTACTGATTAGTTAGCTAACTTACTTAGAGAAATGTAGCAGAAGGGCGCCTTTCGAGATTAGACGCCCGATAACGTTAGTAGCTTTGCGTGATGGGAAAGTTTCGAACGGGTCGTTAGCTGGTCTGATTCCTATTTAAAAATCCTCACTTTACTTTTAATTTTAAGCTTAAATTTGTAGTTATCCAGTACAATGGTATGTTGAAGAGAAATTCTTCCAATTTTTTATTTGAAATTGCTTAAAGTTTTTAATATAAAACAAACGTTATTAACGTTTTACTCCTTTAATTTTTCTTGTGTACATATTTGCATCCTTCTGTCCCTAGAGGGCTCCAAATTGTAACGTGTAACATGACAGTGTGTAAAGTAACTACGTCGGTGCATGAAATACAGCATGCTGTAATTCACGCTCGCTCACACGCCGAGAACCCTCTCCTTCATAATTACAATGCCACACCTCAGACGATCGCTGCGACATCTGCAATAGTCTGACGTCTTGGTTTCGCTGTCATCGATCAACCTCCATACAGTCCCAACTAGGCCCAATCCGGTATTCATTGGCTTCCTAAACATAAAGAACATCTCTGTGCACTTCACTTGGATAGTGATGAAGCGATGCAAGCAGAGGTGAGGTTGAGGCTCCATCAACACAGTCAAACATTCTACAGTGAGTGAATCAACAAATAGGTCTCTAGTTACTTTGAGAATTAAATATGTACACATTAAGAATGGAAACGTAGAAAGTTAATAACATTTCTCTTATTTAAGAAGCTATAAAGCTTTTCAACACGCCCTCGTATGATTCATTGTGGCCATGTCTCATGTAGCAACACCGCTCCAGTAGCGGTAGTTTTCTCCTGTGGAATGTCACGTGTTGTCTGGAGCTTCGGTTCCACGCTAGAGTCTCTCTCTCGCACTGGCTCCCGGCTTTCAATGATCTAAATATTTTCCTACACCTTTTTCGGACTTATTTCCGGCACAAAATTAACTTTATGCTGCCGATTCCAAGACCGGCTAATAACCTCATAGGCCGACTTGTGTGCGCCCGTCTGCATTCCGTACGTCGAAAATACATTGTTTTAATTTTTAATCACTTGTTTCACTTTTAAAAATCACTTCAGACATCCGCGTCTACGAAGACCTGGCAAGGTCCTCCCGATGTAACGTTTTATCCACTTGGAGCAACTTATACGTAACAACCACGGCCACAGTATAACTGTGAAGGTTCATATGATGTGGAACTCGGTACTAATATGCATTTTTCAATACGTTTTATAAATCGTCTTGAGTATAATAAATAATCTGAAAACGAAAAATGTTACGATGGTCTTCAAAAAGCAAGTCACACATTATTTTGGCAGCAAAGTAACATTTATTGAATACTGCAGTACACTTCAGAGTGAGACGTATGGGCCTAAAAAGCACTATTTTCGAACATAGTCACAAGATATCTATAAGCAACAGATGAAACGTTCTTTCAGCTGTTTGATTATTCCTTGAAGATACAAATCCGCTCCTTGGACACGGAGCCATTCTAGAATCACTGTGTGAACATATTCATTATCATAAAATTGCGACTGTGGCGAATCAGTTCCTCTGTTGTACGGAGATTGTCGGTTGTGGTCGATTTCGATGAACTGCCTCCCCGGTCAGCATCAACCAAGTCCGTGCGGCTTTCGCCTGGTTGTTGGCACCATTTCACTACCGATACTGCATTTGGTTCATATACCAACAGAATTTCACCGTGGATCTATGTGACGTTTGGACGTTTAGCAGATAAGAATCGCACCACCCCACGTACTTCAGCTTTGTAATGCGATTGCAGTTGCCGCACTATTTGATTCCCACACTGTCATACACCTGCTGCTCGTACCACAGCAGAAGTTCGTCTGAAGCAAAGACAGAAAAACTACTCTTTTCCCACATTTCGGCACTCTTGCTGCGTGATGGTTTATCGTGGGACAATATACGTAAGATATGTTTTGAAGTCCCGTCGTAGTACAAACATATAGTCTTTTATGGAAGCCCTTGGTTGGCATTTCACACAGGTGTAAAGGATATCGTCTTAGTTCTTTCACAGCCCATCGAAGGAAAATTTTATCCACCACGCAGTTTCCACAAAGCATTAATTCACTTTGCCGCGCGGGATTAGCCGACCGGTCTAGGGCGCTGCAGTCATGGACTGTGCGGCTGGTCCTGGCGGAGGTTCGGGTCCTCCCTCGGACATGGGTATGTGTGATTGTCCTTAGGATATTTTAGGTTAAGTTGTGTGTAAGCTTAGGGACTGATGACCTTAGGAGTTAAGTCCCATAAGATTTCACACACATTTAAATTTACATTACTTTACTTTGAATTCTGAAGTGAGACACACAATAGTGCAACTTACGCGTCACGTTTTGAGCCTGTGTTTTTCCGCAGCCACTCCAAAGCTCCGAAAACGAGTCATGCTGCAGCGTCTAAATGTATGGGGAAATCAAAGCCATTTGCACAAAAATGGGTGACACGTTATAAATTGGCTATAAAACTGGATGACTTTGACAATGCGCTGCTGTCATATCTCTTCTTGTGTGTCTCAGTCAAGAACTCAAAGTAATCTAATTCTTTGTGGACTTTTAACGAAGGAGAAAGGTTGCCTCTATGGGGCTGTGAAAGAACTAAGAGAATATCATTTACCATCAGCGTGCAATGTCGGCCACGCTCTTATGTAACAGACGGTACAAGTATTTGCTTCAAAATGTCCTATCCACTGTCGAAACAGGACCACCACAAAACATTACACTACTGGGCATTAAAATTGCTACACCAAGAAGAAATGCAGATGATAAACAGGTATTCATTGGACAACTATATCATACTAGAACTGACATGTGATTACATTTTCACGCAATTTGGGTGCATAGATCCTGAGAAATCAATACCCAGAAGAAACACCTCTGGCCGTAATAACGGCCTTGAAACGCCTGGGCATTGGGTCAACAGAGCTTGGATGGCTTGTACATGTACAGCTGCCCATACAGCTTCAACACGATACCACAGATCATCAAGAGTAGTGACTGGCGTATTCTGACGAGCCAGTTGCTCGGCCACCATTGACCAGACGTTTTCAACTGGTTAGAAATCTGGAGAATGTGCTGGCCAGGGCAGCAGTCGAACATTTTCCGTATCCAGAAAGGCCCGTACAGGACCTGCAACATGCGGTCGTGCATTATCCTGCTGAAATGTAGGGTTTCGCAGGGATCGAATGAAGGGTAGAGCCACGGGTCGTAACACATCTGAAATGTAACGTCTACTGTTCAAAGTGCCGTCAAAGTGAACAAGAGGTGACCGGGACATGTGAGCAATGGCACCCCATACCATCACGCCGGGTGATACGCCAGTACGGCGATGACGAATACACGTTTCCAATGTGCGTTCACCGCGATGTCGCCAAACACGGATGCGACCATCATGATGCTGTAAACAGAACCTGGATTCATCCGCAAAAATGACGTTTTGCCATTCGTGCACCCAGGTTCGTCGTTTAGTATACCATCACAGGCGCTCCTGTCAGTGACGGAGCGTCAAGGATAACCGCAGCCATGGGCTCAGAGCTGATAGTCCATGCTGCTGCAAACATCGTCGAACTGTTCGTGCAGATGGTTCTTGTCTTGCAAACGTCCCCATCTGTTGACTCAGGGATCGAGACGTGGCTGCACGATCCGTTACAGCCATGCGGATAAGATGCCTGTCATTTCGACTGCTAGTGATACGAGGGCGTTGCGATCCAGCACGGCATTCCGTATTACCCTCCTGAACCCACCGATTCCATATTCGGCTAACATTCATTGGATGTCGACCAACGCAAGCAGCAATGTCGTGATACGATAAATCGCAATCGCGATAGGCTACAATTTGACCTTTACCAAAGTCGGAAACGCGATGGTACGCATTTCTCCTCCTTACACAAGGCATCACAACAACGTTTCACTGGGCAACTCCGGCCAACTGCTATTTGTGTATGAGAAATCGGTTGGAAACTTTCCTCATTTCAGCACGTTTTAGGTGTTGCGACCAGCGCCAACCTTGTGTGAATGCTCTGAAAAGCTAATCATTTGCATATCACAGCATCTTCTTCCTCTCGATTAAATTTCGCGTCTGTAGCACGTCATCTTCGCGGTGTAGAAAATTTAATAGCCAGTAGTGTATTTCATAGTGATTTTACACAGTCCTCAAAACCGAATATCAGCACAATTATAATTCTGTGACGGAGTGAATATTTGTCTCACAACATTTTCAGACAGAACCCAAGTTAGTTAAGTAAGACACTCACCTTCCCTCCGAGGTCCACATGAATAGTGCGCCATAGAAATGCGTGTTTGCGGCACACTCTTCGATAACTTAGTTCATTTGAGGTGTTAGTCACGACAAACATTTACCTGCGCTGTTTATTTCCTGTAGCTATTGCCCTTTCACATCGGTTTGTGTCAATTGGCTGATATGATGAAGGAGTCGCGGAAACACGTCTCGTAACTACTTACGTGAAACCTGTTCGTGTAGTCTGGATATTAATAATGTCACTGGAGAGCTTCTTCAGCTAATACCATCTTCGTGCAGGATACTAATTAAAAAGAAGTGTGTTGGCTATTACATAATGGCAGTGTGACCCCTGTCTGGTATATGCATATGCAAATACGGCAGTTCCTAATACCGTTACAATATTGCCCAACTGGCTTAAAGCTGGCCAGTGGTCACCATGAAAGTATTTTCGTTTGCCGCTGGAGGACAGCTGTCAGCAACACGGCTGCCTGTATTTATGTTCACCTGGAATTTAGATGCCGTGTTTCAGATGGCGGAGCTGTTATTTTCCTCACCAAGATAAGACGACTAAAGTGAGTTCTCGAAGCGCTGGACCGCTCAGTAGAAGTGTAAACCAACCATTGGTGGAACTTAGTTCTGTGTGTAAGGCCTGAGGTCTCACATACATTCCACACAATCTCCAGGGTGTTAATCCACAGTATCCATTACGGATATTTTGGGACCAGTGACTGTTAATGGACTGTAAATGCATAAAACTGCTACTAGTCAGTTTTTAAAATAGTTACTTATTATTCCACGAACCGGTTATCGAACTTTTCCAGGTTTATCTTCAGATGGCTTTACGGAAGTTACTTATCTATTTCTAGCATAATGCTGCGTGCTGGCTTGCGGCTGTATGAGCGGCTTTTTTTCGGTTAGTGTCCATCTGTCTGCTTTCATTGTGATGGCCAGTTGCTACATCACTTCACACACTTTTACGTGAAGTGTCGAAAGTCAGCACCCAGCATTACGCTAGATATAGGTATGTAACTTCCGTAAAATCCTCTGAAGATGAACTTGAAAAGATCCGGAAACCGATTCACAGAATAATAAATAACAATTCAAAAAAGGGACTGGTTTCGTTTTATGTATTTGCAAACAAAACAGTTTCTCATAATTAGAATTCAGTAAAGCATGAGTATCCAAAGGTAAAATTGCTTTCTTTCGCAACGAAACATGAATTTTTACCATCTGATAATGTAATCTCAATCTGCATTTGATTATAGAATAAAGAAGAGAGACATTGATGCAGATTTCACTTTAACCTATAGTAGCCATTCCAATACTGAATAGTCATGAGCTTACATGCATGCGGACGCTAATCTGAAGTTTTCTATTCCTGAAGGAGACCGATTATGATTAAAGCTGGAGGCTAACTCAGTGATTCATGTTACTTGCATTTCTCTTCAGATTTTCAGTAATTGAGCAATGCGTGAGTTTTGTGTCCTTGAGTTCACTAAACATAAATTTTGACGATTCAGCGACGATTTCGTTTCAAATAGCCGGCAAAATCTCCAACAGATGCAACATTCCGTGGTTGGCGCAGCACATTCCGTCAGACTGCAAGCTTATGTAGTGCCAAGAAACATGCCGGCTAGGACGGTGAGCAGAGAAGATTGACCGTGTGCGGAATCATTCATCAGGACTCCTCATAAATCGACTATCTGTGCCCTCAGAGAACTGTAGATACCGTAGTCAACCGTGAGTCTCAGTCTGAGCAAACGCCTGCGCCTTAAACCACACCTGCTGCAGTTGTTGCCGTTCGCAAAAACTTGCAGCGGCTACTGGAAGAAGATGATTTTTCTTAAGAGCTGGTATCCAGTGACGAAGTCACGTTTCATGTGTCTGGGAACGTGAAGCGTCATAGGGTGCGCGTTTGGGACACGGAACATCCACACGAGATTATGAAATGTCCTCTTCCAAAATTTTAAGGGACTATTCTTCTTTGCCGCAAGACCTGTGTTTTCGTGTACCTGGACACGCTGCAGCAATGGATTATCCCATAATTACAGCCAGACAATGGAAATCTCACTTTGCAACAAGACTGTACTCTACCTCACTTTCTTTGAAACGTTCGCAGTTATCTCAACACAGAAATGCCTCAGCGCTGTATGCTTGGCAAGAAGACTTTGTCTTCTTCAGTGCCTCCGACAGTTCCTCGTGATTTCTATATAATTTCTTTTTACGGAGTTAGGCAACGATGCTCTGTTTCTGCATCCATTTCCACTTAATATGAAGAGTTAGCATGAAGGGAAATTAATGCGCTCTCTGCTATCGACCGTGACATGTTGGGACATATATGACTACTGTATTCTCGTTACGTCATTAACGATGTCCACATTGAGCACCTGTAATAGGCTTTCAAAACTTGGAGAAATTCTCTGTCAGTTACGTTTATGTATTGGCTGACGAAAAAAGCACCTAGAGACAAGGTCGAAGGTTGATATGATATCGTACACATACATGTCATTGGGTGTATTTAAATGACCGGATTTTCAGTTCTCTGTGAGAGGTAAACAACCACCACATAGCACTGGTTTTGATTGTGTTTATTGAGGCTGTTATTACGTCTGGTACAGTATATAAGGGGCGTGAACAACGTTAGGTGTTGAGTGATCGCTGTGGAGGACACGGAGACACCGCGTAATCGTGTAAGAGCGTTATCAGCACCTGAAACAGTTTGAAAGGTGCGTCATTATGGATTTCCATTTGGCCAGCAGGTCGAACCACGCAATTCCACATTTTTGCATGTCTGTTTTGAGGAAACTGCTGCTGTGTATACATATGATGTCACATTCGTAGTGATTTGTAAGAGTGGTCTTAATTCTGACACGTTTATTGACAAAAGTTTATTCGCAGAATACTAGGTAGGCTGATGATTCCCGAAAAGTGTGAAAATGGTTTCTAAATAATCATTATTTGTAACCAAGACTGTTTTCACTCTGCCGTAACGGTTGCTGTACCAGCCATCCAATGGCGTGGAAAAGACTTTAGTAAGCAAATATATGTGTGATCCGCACTTTCAAAATACCAATGGAGACAATAGCATCATCGAGTCATCCAACATCTCTCAAGAGGCTGACCAGGGTCTGATGAAACGATGCAATCGCCATCTCCGAATTGCTCTTCAACAGTGGGAAGCAAGAAGGTGCTTAAAATATTAATGTAGGCCTCTGCTGTGATACTGAAACGCAAAACAACTAGGGGGGCAACCCCCCCCCCCCGTCCCCCCCATGAAAAACACGACCACACCATAACACCACCGCCTTCGAATTTTACTGCTGGCGCTACACATACTGGCAGATGACGTTCACTGGGCATTCGTCATACCCGTGCTCTGCCATCGGATCGCCACATTGTGTCACTCCAAACAACGTTTTTCCACTGTTCAATTGTCCAATGTTTACGCTCCTTACACCAAGCGAGGCATCGTTTGGCATTTACAGGCATGATATGTGGCTTGTGAGCAGCCGCTCGATCATGAAAATCCAAGTTTCATCATCTCCCGCCTAACTGCCACAGTACTTACAGTGGATCCTGATGCAGTTTGGAATTCCTATGTGATGGTGTGGATAGATGTCTGCCTATTACACATTACGACCATCTTCAACTGTCGGCGACCTCAGTCAGTCAACAGACGAGTTCGGACTGTACCCTTTTATGCTGTATATGTCCCTTCACGTTTCCATTTCACTATCACATCGTAAACAGTTGACCAACGGATGTTTAGGAGTGTGGAAATCTCGCGTGCAGGACGTATGACACAAGTGATACCCTATCACCTGAACACGTTCAAAGTCCGTGAGTTCCAAGGAGCGCCCCATTCTGCTCTCTCACGATGTCTAATGACTACTGAGGTCGGTGATATAGAGTAACTGGCACTAGGTGACAGACAATGCACCTAATATGAAAAACGTATATTTTTGGGGTTGTTCGGATACGTTTCATCACGTAGTGTAGTAAAACAGCATTCTTGGCTGATTTATTTGCTGTTTCGTTTCCCTGAGTTCCCATGTGCTGGTACCCAGCTGAACATTTTCATGCCCTGTCTCTTTAGGTTGAAAAGGGAGTCATGGATCACATGGATTCGTTTTTCTGATGATTATGTGTGATGGACAGCCTGATCGCCACTTAGGTAGCTGGTGTATATGAGGAATTTGCTAGCATTAAATGAAAACATTGGCGCATCTTGAGGGCATTTTCAGGAAATAACACGGCGTAGCCAATAGAATTCCCCGCCAATTTAAACTATAACACAGTTTCAGTGCTAAGATAATATTCTGTACACATGGATTTAAAAACATAGTCTTTGGTAGAATTATTTATGCGCCCTGATGGATACAAAATTTTTCATATGTTAAAAAGTGTGCGAATTCCTAAGGGACCAAACTGCTTAGGTCATCGGTCCCTAGACATACCCATGACTTAAACTAACTTAAACTATGAACAGCACACACACACCCATGCCCGAGAGAGGACTCGAACCTCCGGTGGGAAGGGCCAAAATTATTATGGGTCTCTTTATTAACCAGGTCGGTTAACGACTAAACATTCGATGAAGCATAGCAATTGGTACGCATCATGTGCCACTGGGTCCTGTTCCGCGCAAATCCCGAACGACGTCGTTGCTCTTGGTGAAATTCTGAATATTCGCTCTATTGGCAGGCGAGCTACCGTGTAGAATGACGGTGACTGCACACATGTCTCATCATGAACATCTATCACTGAATGACAAGCGGTGGCTCTCCAGCCTCAACACGAAGGATGAGACTGGTATTATAAGTCCCTATTGCCAGCCTGGCCCCTCAAGATGAACAGCATCGATAATGGCCCAGGTGAGACGTAAACGAGTTATGTGGCAGAGTAATGTTTCTTTTATAAGAAATGAATACTGTAAAGATTGTTGTAATCGTTAAAAGGCAGTTTCATAATACAGTTTTTTTTACATTCTAGTCTCTTCTACGACTTTCAGTTGGTTCAATTTCTTTCACCGGCCTCTTATTCAAGTTTTATTTTGTAATCAAGTGTCAGCGCTCTGCTCCTAGTGGAGACGTGTTACTGAAAGCTTAAGTTATATTTTGCTTAGCATTGCACTAGGGAAAAGTCTTCTTTAGCTGGTTTTCTGCTGCAATGGTTTCCCACATGCAGCTCTTTCGAGCATTACCAAGTTACCGCTGCCACAAGGTCAGTCGGGAAAACTTGTTAGGGCATTTTAACAGCATTGTTAGGACACAGTAACATTGTTTACGGTCAGGCATTGCATTACAAATTATCATTAGCGTCAGTGCCTTTAACATTTTCTTGATATCTCATTTCTTTTTAATTTTTATTCTTACGGCGCTGTGTCACATGTCCGCATGTGTGTCATTCAGTGATGAGAATTCTAGGAACTGGGTTTAGATAGAGTATTTAAATTTGGAGGACTTTTAACCGAAGCACTTTGGTCGCTTATTCTCTCACAGTTTACTTTGTAATTTTATGCAGGATTTTTACTTTGTTAATTTTGTGTGTTAGAATTGCAACATGTATACTGTGACATTACGCACTGTAACACTGTTCAGTACATTGTCTAGTACACAATTTCTCATGGTGCCTTCTGTAGTACACAGTTTTGGGATATTTCAATTATTTAATTTGAATACAGGTTCACAATTTCAGATGGATTTGGCGACTCCATCCTTCAGATAGCGTTTAGCAAGCATACCACATGCATTGTTCGGTTGGGAGAACGTTCACATTTCAATACATACAGACACGGTAATTAAGAATGGGAAACCTTCATAAAATCAAAACAAATAAAACAGTTACAGGGGCATCAGCGAATCGATTTCTAAGAAACCACTAGAAAACAAAAGATCTTACAATATGGGCTGACGTCCTCGGAACCCCCATTTTTCGAACTAACCAAGGATGTTACGGTTCGAAGTACAGTACTGCGATAGGCTCTTTCAAGATTGAAGAACGTACCTGTTACGTGTTGTCCGTGTAAGGGAGCGTGTGGTTGTCGAGGGTTTAGAAACACCTCCTACATCCACGATTAGTACTTACTATGGCACGAGGTCCCTGTTCAGAGATCTCTATGATTTTAGAAGATGACTACGTTAAAACTACAAGACATAAATTATACAGAGTGCCCTCCGACTCATGTTGCATGTGTTCTGTATGGGCGCCGTTCGTGAAGCAGTAAACGTCAAAGCGTCCGTACGTGATTGCAATTCACTGAAGTCAGAGCCCGCTTTGGTAATCTGTTCAGTGAGTTGGCTACCTTCCGGCGCGAACTAATACGTGCGGCGATACAGAGCGGATGGTTTCTCTACAACCGCTGATACACCTGGCCCCTAGAAGTGTGGTGAGCAGCTACGCCAAGGCGTGTATTAGGAACTGAAACCTGCAGAGATGCTCTGTCTACTGATATATGTCACTTTTCTGTATGTCTTGTAGTTTCCACTTCATCGTGTTCTGAAACCTCAGATGCATAACCCTGTATATTTCATAATGTAATTTTGTAAGCAATGCGCACTTTTATAGCAACTGCCTGAATAAATGTTCTGAGAGACATTGGACGGTAAGTGTCACTGCCAGAAATGATCACGTTTAGCCGTGGCCATATTGAGCACAAGGGGTCAGTACTTGTAGAGTTTCCCGAAGAAACGTACACAGCGGTCTTTACTGTGTGAACAAACTCCATCTAAAACCAATTACGTTCTTCTGTAATACAGGAGCCAGTTATCAGTGAAGTTTTTGTCTTTCCCTTTCTCTTCAGGTCATATGAGAAATGACTCTAGGAGAGAAAAATGTACACGGCTTGAGGGTTAATTTAGGCTGATATCAATGTGCATCCCCCATAGTTTTTGTTCATCTTGTTGTCTGCTTGTTTCGATTACAACTTCCTGATGTTATTCCATGCCTTAGAATTCTCCTTCGCCTTTAATGTTACCGAATAAGGCCGAGGCAAATTGGTTTTCAACAGTTTTCCTCCCAAGCGGTGTCTATTTCGCATGCTGAAGCTTTGCTTACCATTGCGACCGGTTTGGTGGCATCAGCAGTCTCGTCCAAAACGACGTACACTTGTAAGAGCACTTTTCTGTGTTAAATCGATTGGTGATGTCTGAGTTGAAGCAACTGATTCTTAATTTTTTATGAGTAGTGCAGCAAACGACGTTGCAAAGCTTGGGGCGGGGGGGGGGGGGGGGGGGGGGAGGGTGAAGAGATCTGTACAGCTTCTTCACCTGAGCGTGCGGTATGCGCTTCGTCAGCATTAACTTCAAGGTTCTGTCTTTTTCTTTGCACAACGTACACTCTGTGTTCCACGCTGAACGTGGACGTGCGAAACTGATATGGAAGTCGAGGAAATCACATGCAGTTCGTTCCTCATGGGTGACCACAGCACACGTCTGACACGTAGCCTGACGTTTGCACCCTACAGTTGCGAGCCCGAACTGCAAACACCTCATAGATTCTGGGACTTACAGTTATACTTTCAGTCTTATAAGCCGAACGTTAGCATAATTTGACCAAAATGGGGAACAAAAAGCCAATGTAAGTCATTCTCTATTCAGACGACGCACTACATTTCGCACTTCGTTGACGCCTTCGGTAATACACTGTTCTTTACGATCGATGCGGTCTATATGTTTGATTTCGCTGCTTGTTATTACCGCTCGTCTGTAGTGAAGCATGCGGAGCAGATTAACTATTAAGGTTTCCTCACTCAAACCTTTTGATTTCGGGTGGCTGGTGGCTTGCTGTCAAGCTACGCAGCCTCTTAATAGATTTTAGGGTGCACGCTAAACCTTTGAGACCCCTTATTTTCTTTTAATCACAATAAAGGGGTCTTGACATACAGGGTGCGCTGTGTTACAGAAAAATGCTTGTAAGGTGCCTGCTAAGAGGCACTTCCCTCCTGTGCTCTCTTTCTTAGCAGTTTTTTTTTTCTGCTGCCAATTGTCTAGGGATGATTTTCAGAAAGTTATGGTGAAACACATATGTATTCATTACCAGCGATGGCGAGGCATGACAGAATCTCTGACCAGAGAGTTATTTATCGTTGCTAGTCTGCGCTTGACCGCCGAGACGACAGTACCATGTAGCGAGTCGGCAGGAACAGTTGTAGCATGTAGCGAGTCGGCAGGAACAATTGTACTCTGTCTGTAGTAGTAGTCAGTCGACAGTAGTAGCGAGTGGGGGGTTGTACCGAGCAGAAGTCGGCATGCGTCGGCCGCGTGCTCTTCTCGAAACTCTGGTCACGATTCGGGACGATGAGTATTGTTGTAGAAGGTAATGAAGCAGCATTGCACACATCTAATAATGTATGTTAATTGTAGTTTAATTTGTTCAAAAAAATGCCCCAATAATAATTGTTTTTGTAAAGTAAATCTTTTAAAGAAAAGCATTCATTTCCATTTAAAGAATTTTTCCACTTTTTTGAAGAAAAAGCATTCATTTCAATTTAAAGTATTTCCTATGCATTTCCTCCAAGAATCAAAATTAAATATACGCCAGTATTGCACAAAGCTGTGACGATAAATAAGAGCAGATATAGTTGCAGTTTATTGAGGTAAGAATTTTGCTTTTGTTACTCAGAATACAGGGCCGAAGGTCAGCGCTGCTGTCCTTATAAAATTTATCAGGTTTAATTATTTCTGTTCAGATGGTACATTCGGTTCATGGTTCATTATCTAATTAATAATATTGTTATTCGTTTTTGGTCGATTTTCATTCTTTGATTTCTGTGAGGAGGTTATATTTGGCACCATTTTTCCTGTTTTTCATTTTAAACATTTCTGCGGGGAGGTTACAATTGTAGTCATGGAGTTTCCATTAGCAGCTATGGATTTACATATCCACGGTTTTCAAGGTTCGAAGTTGTCCTCTAGTGAACGTTTCACTTCAACAGACATTCATCTCATCAGGTGGCAGCATTCCGTGATGCTTTTCGTATACATGGCTTACAGTTCCCGCCATACGGCTTGTTGAGCCGTGGCCTGCGTCTTACGTGATACACAACGATCAGCTGTCGCTTCGCTGGGCGGTCTCTGAAGTATGATCAGGGCTTACGGTTACAGAGGGCTAGCCGCACTTAACAGCCAACAGCGCGGTAAAGTAACGATATTTGGGATCATCTGACATTAAATCATTATTCGCTATAAGTTTTCACTTTTAACAAATCCAGTAAAACATGGTACAGTTCCACTCAAATACATGACGAAGAAATAAACACCAAGGAGCAGTGAAACATTGTGTACAGTGATGACGTCTCACTTTCAATATGACAAGTTTATCTTGTAGCTATCCCGCGTACATGACGGATGAACACTGTTAATATTACAAATAAGTGTCTTCAGATGAACTAAGCATAGTGCTTTGCACCTGTGGTGAAGGGGTTACGCCTCTGATCAGTAATCAAAGCGGTCTCTGTCCAGGGTTCGACCCCGCCACTGCTTGAATTCTGAATCAAAATCATCAGCAACAGAGTCAGGAGACTTTCGGTATAAGAGGTCACAGTTCATACGCAAACGGTGTTATCAAAGAGGCCGGAGGAGCGGACAGAGGCTCAGGGCACTCCCTTGCATTCTTTTGGGTGGGGGGGGGGGGAGGAAGGGGGAGCGAAATAGTCTCAAAAAGGCGGAAGAACCAGCAATGATCAACGGCATGAGAATGCAGAGGATACCACTCAACTGGAGACACATAATGTATATTCACAGGACATGTGACCTGTAATTGAGAAAGCGTCATGATGATCTCCCCATAGGCAAAAGATTCCGGATTGGTCCCCATTTCGGATCTCACGGAGCGAACTGACATGGGCGAGGTGGACAAAACAACAGGGGGATAACGTTCCTCGAGTCGAAGCATGGAATGTCAGAAGTATGGACATGGTACGGAAGCCACACAATCTGTAACGGAAAATGCCAAGACTCAATCTACAAAACAGTAAACTGAAATGCCATAAAGACAAGGATACCTGGTCAGACGAGTATAGGGTAATATAAGTAGGAACAGAAGACGTTATAAGAGGAGTAGGATTCGTTTTGAACAGGAAGGTAAGGCAGAGAGTGAGTTAATGCGAGCAGTACAATGATAGGGTTGATCTCATCAGAATCGACGGGAATCAAACACCGACAACAATAGTTCAAATAAAATGGCCGACGTCGCAAGCAAAAGATGAAGAGACAGAGAAAGAATACGAGGACATTGAAAGTCTAATTCAGTACGCAAAAGGAGAGAAAGATCTAATAGTCACGGGAGATTCGTATCCGATTGAGGGGGAGGAGTAGAAGAAAGGGTTACGGCAGAATGTGGACTTGGTACTAGTAATGAGAGAGGAGGCAGAGTAATTGAGTTCTGCAGTGAGTTTCAGCTAGTAATAACGAGTATTCTGTTCAACAATCACAAGAGGAGGAGGTATACTTCGTAAAAGCCGGGAGATACGGGGAGAATTCAGTTAGATTACATCATGGTTAGGCGGCGATTCTGAACCCATATACTGAATTTTAAGGCATACCCAGGAGCAGATATATACCCATAACATCATTTAGTAATGATGAAGAGTATGCTGAAGTTTAAGAGACAAGTCCGGAAAAACCAACGCGTAAAGAAAAAGCATACGGAAATACTAAGGAAATCAAGACACGTTTATGGGATTTGTCGACATGGAAAATGCGTTCGACATTGTAAAATAGTGCAAGATATTCAAAATTCTGGGAGACGTTGTAGGGAAAGCTTGGTAATACACAATATGTATACTAACCAAGAGGAAAAAAATGAGGGTTGGTAACCACAATGAAGTCCTCGGATTAGAAAAGGTGTATGATAGGGGTGTAGGCTTTCGCACCCATTGTTCAATCTATACATCGCAGAAGCAGTGACGTAGATGAAGGAAAGGTTCAAAAACGCGATGAAAATTCAAGGTGAAACGGTATCAATGATAAAATTAACTGATGAGATTGCTATCAGTGAAAGTGAAGACGAACTGCAGGATGCATAGACTGGAATGAACGATCCCATGATTAGAAATATGAATTGAGAGAAAATCGGAGAAAGACGAAAGTAATGAGAAGTAGCAGAAATGAGAACAATGAGAAACTCAACATCAGGCTTGATGATCTCGAAGTGGATGAAGTTAAGGAATTTTGCTACCTAGGCAGCAAAATAACTCACTATGGTTGGAGCAAGGAGGACTTAAAAAGTAGTACAGAACTGGAAAATAGGTCTTAATCTGCGGAAGAAATTCCTGAGAATGTAAGGAGTACAGCATTGTATCGTGTTGAAACATGGACTGTGGGAAAACTGGAACAGACAAGAATCGAAGCATTGTAAGTGTGGTGTTACTGAAGAAAGTTGAAATTTCGGAGGACTGGTGAGGTAAGGAATGAGTAGATTCTCCGCAGAATCCGTGAGGAAAGTAACATATGGAAAAGAACGACAAGAAGAAGGGACTGGAATATAGGACTTCTGTTAAGATGTCAGGCAATAACCTTAATGGTTAATCGAGGGAGCTGCAGAGGGTAACCTTTAGAGGAAGAAAGAGATTGGAAAACATCCAACAAACAATTGAAGAGATAGGTTGTACGTGCCATTCTGAGACGAAAGGGTTGTCAGAGGAAAGAAACTCGTGGCGGACCGTGTTAAACCAGACGGATGACTGATGACTTAAAAAATTTAAAAAAGGCGCTTAGTGTTTATTGTTACAGAATATGCTTTCGTCTTAAAATTTTTATTCACTCGCTGACTCTAAACCAATGAGTTTTTGAGGGCAGTTTCGTAACAATCTATTTATTGAGAGTTAAGTAAGACGGAAGGGAGATTGTCGCCTACCGTCTCATCGAGGTCATTGAAGATGCATGCCCTGTCAAAGGAAACAGTCTGGTATCTTCGTGTAGCGATTTAGAGAAATGAAGGAAAGCCTAAATTCAGATAACTAAATGCAGGTTTGGGCCGTCGTCTTCGTGAATGCGAGTCCAGTGTGCAAACCACTGCGCCACCTCGTTCGGGGAAGAATGGTTTCTATATAATGCTGGCATGAAGTGTTGTTATCACCTACTTGCCCGTAGCTACCATACGGAAGACGATAAGTCAAATAGTTAAGAATATACCTCCTGAAGTGCTTAGCTGAAAGTAACAGGCTTGGAAAACATATAAAAAAAACAAAAAAAAGAACAAACAAACAAACAAAACAACGTTATGAAGCTTATGTTCCGTCGATAACTTACTTACATCAAACCTAAACTGTCGGGGCAAATGTTTTTTAAACTGTAGGTGAGTAGGTGCTGTGTAGTATAGATCGAATTAATTCCAGTCTTTTTCTTAACTGCTACGGGACCATGTGGTCCAAAACTGCTTAGTCACGGAACGGGTCAGTTCATTGTTTACAGAAAGCAGACTAGATAATCTATAAGGAAATTAATTAATGAAATTGTAGTAGTAGGGGCAAAAAAGAGGAAGTAAAGTGCAGGGCCGAAATTACACTACACAGTTTTCTTAAAATAATTATTTACAAAGAAATTCGAAATTCAATATTAAAACCCAACAGACTTTTTTTATTTTCACAGGATTAGTAACACATGTTGTGTAATCCATATCACAACTTATGATGACCTAGTGCTATAAAACATAACAGTTTAACAGTGTGATAGTGATTCACTTAAAGCCAAGCTGAAACTACACATTTTACATGCTAACTATAGCTCAGGAAGGTGAGGTTTGAAAACTGACACAAATTTCATAGATCTTAGATAACAACTATACAAGTTGAAGTATGAGTTAGTTAACTTCGCTACGTTTTCACGAATTCGGCTTCATTTAATTCGAGAAGAATAAATTAGCAATTACCACCACTCGACTTGGCCACGTTTAGGAGGCTTGCAATGTCTGTGGTGGATTTTTTGCTCAGGTGACATGCAATATCTAGCTCACTTTGGGAAGTCACTGAGCTCTCCTGAAAGACTCATAATGCATTTACTGCTCCTCTGATGACAACATAATACTCCACGCCTCCTTTTATACTGACGGGTCCACCTCCCGTAATCCCGGATTACATAGGGGTGTCCTGGGTGTCCAGATATTTTTGATCAGTTAGTGTCCTTTGACGTTGTAATTAAGGTGTTCGTCTGCTAGGTACGTAAAAGGATTCATGGTCACATGGTACCGAAATATAGAGGATGCAAATAACAAAACGCAATGCTATTTACGCATCAGAAATGATAAAATACAAAAATGTAGACGCGTATGGAATACGATTGGGAGAGATGGGATAAGGAACTGTGAACTATACAAGCAGACACTAGGGCCACATCTATGGAGTAAGTGTGTAAGAAACCTGCTTATAACAATTTACCTTCACCTGTTTAAACAATTACCGGACCAGTTTCAGGCAATACCGACCGTCAGCCGCAGCTATAGAATATGTAATCACTAGGTGCTAAAATAGATCTCCTATAAAGTTTTAAAAGTACACTCCCGTATAAAATTTTTTCTTTGCTAATATAGCTAATTGTATCCTATACCAACGTACAACAATCCGTGAAAAAAATAAAAATAAATGACCGCAAAAGTGATGGATTTTACCACCCGTTGACTATACATGTTCTAAACGGCATATGATGCGATGAAAAAAAGGGTTTGAAAAAAATCAACAAAGAGTAATACCAGCAGCTGATGCCGGCACTTACAGGTCCAAAATGACTTTCACACCAAACTTTCTAGAACTACATCCACATGATTACTCTACAAAGAACACTTAAGTGTTTTGGAGAGGATGCATAGAGCCAATTTCAGAATATATGTCTACCGTTCTACTCTAGAAACACACTTGCGATAATGGAGACTTACATCTTCCTGTGCGAACTTCTGGTTATGACAAAATGATATTTTCTACCTATACTACGTGACCAAAAGTATCCAGACCCCTGGCTGAAAATGACTTACAAGTTCGTGGCACCCTCCATCCGTAATGTTGGAATTCAGTATGGTGTTGGCCCACCCTTAGCCTTGATGACAGCTTCCACTCTCGCAGGCATACGTCCAATCCGGTACTGGAAGGTTTCTTCGGGAATGGCAGCCTATTGTTCACGGAGTGCTGCACTGAGGAGAGGTATCGATGTCGGTCGGTGAGGTCTGGCACGAATTCGGCGATCCAAAACATCGCAAAGGTGTTCTGCAAGATTGAGGTCAGGACTCTGTGCAGACCAGTCGATTACAGGGGTGTTATTGTCGTGTAACCACTCCACCACAGGTTGTGCATTATGAACACCTGCTCGATCGTGTTGAAAGATGCAATCGCCATCTCCGAAATGGTCTTCAACAGTGGGAAGCAAGATGGTGCTTAAAACATCAATGTAGGCCTGTGCTATGCTAGTGCCACCCAAAACAACAAGGGGTCCAAGCCCCTCTCCATGAAAAACACGAGCACACCATAACACCACCGCCTCCGAATTTTACTGTTGGCAATACACACGCTGGCAGATGACGTTCACTTGGCATTCGCCATACCCACCCCCGCCATCGGGTCACTACATTGTGTACCGTGATTCGTCACTCCACACAACATTTTTCCACTGTTCAGTCGCCCAATGTTTACGCTCCTTAGACCAAGCGAGGCATCGTTTCACATTTACCGGGATGATGTGTGGCTTATGAGCAGCCGCTCGACCATGAAAATCCAAGTATTCCCACCTCCCGCCTAACTGTCACAGTACAGCCTATTACACATTACGACCCTCTTCAAGTGTCGGCGGTGTCTGTCAGTCAACAGACGAGTTCGACCTGTACGTTTTTGTGCTGTATATGTCTCTTCACGTTTCCATGTCGCCATCACATGCTAAACAGTTGACCTACGGATGTTTAGGAGTGTAGAATACGTCACACACTTACGACACAAGTGACACCCAGTCACCTGACCACGTTCGAAGTCCGTGGGTTCCGCTGAGCTCTCCATTGTGCTTTCTCAGGATGTCTAATGACTACTGAGGTCGCTGATATGGAGTACGTGGCAGTAGGTGGCAGCACAATGCACCTATTATGGAAAGCGAATGTTTGCGATTTGACTACAAGCCGCGTATGAGGATCGGCACCAAAACTGTTCTCAATATCAATAAATAAGGACTCAGCATGAGAAGCGCTGTCGATATCACGTCGGGTGAATAAAAAGGGAGCTGTGTTTCACAGGAACGAAGTTTGAAACCTTCCCGCCTTCTCTGTATGTCTCTTTTGATACGCAACCTTCCCTTCTACAATAACCTATGAAACCTTCCCTTACGATTTCTATCACTTGCTTATTAATAACAAATGAAATCTTCCCTTTGAAACTAATTCTCTTTCTCAATAATAATAAGCGCAATCTTCGCATACAAATTTAAAAGGCTGCTTATTAAAAGTGATTTGCTAATTATTTCGACGAAACATAGAATGTTGGTAATGAAATGATTTTACAAACGTTCAAATTGGACTTACTTTTTACAATAATCTTACAACTGGCATTGCGCAAACATACCTTCAGTAGTCTTGAGTTTCTCAAAAAAAATAATTCAATAATATTAGTTCCTCTGATGATAATAGTTAGCCGATGTCTCTGTACACCCGTTTATAATCTATTGTAAATCATAGCTGGCAAATACACCGCTCCTCTCAACCTTTCGCTTCAGACCTGCTACCGACTCGCTTCACATCTCGCTTACTACTGACTTCCTACGAACGTTAAAGTGCGGTCTCTGCCGCCAACAATGCTTTGTGGGCAGACAATCCCTACTACCATTACAAAATGTATCAATGCGCGGTCTTTCCCGCTCTTTTCTTAAAATGTGTCTATGCGCGGTCTCTCCCGCCCTTTTTAAAATGATATCAAGTGGTTCAAATGGCTCTGAGCACTATGGGACTTAACTGCTGAGGTCATCAGTCCCCTAGAACTTAGAACTACTTAAACCTAACTAGCCTAAGGACAACACACACATCCATGCCCGAGGCAGGATTCGAACCTGCGACCGTAGCGGTCGCGCGGCTCCGGACTGTAGCGCCTAGAACCGCTCGGCCACTACGGCCGTCTAAAATTATATCAATGTGCGGTCTCTCCCGCCAACAATACTTCGGTGCAGACATTCCCTGCTACCACAATTATTTCCACAATGACAAATATTAATTATTCCTACTTAATCCTATTAATAAAATATAAATATCTCTCATAAATTGTGGTTTGACAACAGACAATAGAAATACACGCGTCTTACAAGTTCTCTGAATGCGTAGCGATTAGGAGTCGATAGAACTATTTCATAACGTAGAAACACAGTAATCGTTCCTAACGAAGGGCCGTCAGAGATGGTGAAGACGACGTAGCAAGAGCTATACCACGCTGACGTCAAAGGGCGCAACAGCAACAAAAACCTAACTTTGAAATGGACAGAAAGTCCGCTATCAAGAAATGAATTTGTAACATAATTATGCTTCGGACTGCTCTGGGCATGCTTCTCAGACGATGTGCGAATGATTTGCAACAGCGATAATCACATATGGAGAGTACCGAATCGTACAAGGTGACTGAAGTACAAGACGTCCATCCAGTAGGCAGTACGAATGTAGCGATACTATGCAAGACTTTGGCAGTCTCCTATCCCCAGGTTTTAGGCCCATGGACCAATGCATCAGGGAGCGTTTGAGAATTAAACACGTCAATTCCAGCCGCAGCATAGTTCATTTCTTAACCAGTCGCGGGCTATCCCCACGCATTTGTTGCATGTAAACCTCGAGTATTAGGCCGATTGAGCCCGCGGAGAGAGAGGGACGCCAGAACACATACTCGTAAACTGTGACGCTTGGTCGCAAGGAAGGCGACTAACACACTCACACGATGACATAACACATTCACTTAGAGAGCAGACCCTCTGGAGCGGTCTGAACGACGGGGCACACGTATCAACAGCATATATGCACAAAGAGCACTTGCAGAAACGAGAGTACAGGCCGCAAGGATACAGTGTATTTTCTGTCCCCATTAAACTGAAGCTAAGTTATAAAATGACTAAATGATATCTGGTGACTTGAATGGAAACTTTTGGGTGATACACGTTGCTTCCCCAATATGTTTAACACAAATATATCCCACACTTAAAGGTATTAATTTAATTCCTGCTTCAATTCTCAAGCCTACATATCAAAATGACTAATGGTATGTAGAGGGCAGTTTAAATTCGTAATCATACTCTGTCTGCCTCTAGATGTCGAAGTCAGCACCAGGAATAAAATTTCTGTGGCTCTGCAGAATTCCGGCGATCGTCGACCCTGATAATTCTTAAAATAGTCAGAGGTACAATCGGCCGCCTTGGGGATGCTGCCTTGGGTGCTATGACGTACTCAGTCTGTGGCATGGGAATCAATGCCCAAGTTGTGTATTAAGTTCGATAAAAGTACAGAAATTAATCGTACAAAATAGCGCATAAACGAATGTGGTGCATGCTTTACTGATTTCCCAGGATGCAAAGTTCCCTGCAAATGAAGGTACATCACATAATGTTCCGAGACACAGAAAAGGGAGAAGGAGAACAAGTGACAGCAAAAAAGTGATACTAGAACGAGCAACAGATCAATCCACCACACGTAGAAACTGATCACTATACAATAAGGAGCAAGTATAAGTACTAACATTGGCTTGGTTAAACACTAAAATTGCTAGCTAATAACCAAATACAGTTCTATAAGAATTAAACAATACTGACCACTTCATTATATTAGATACAGCGTTTATGTACGTATATTTTCCATTCATGATATTATATTTTTTCATAAATGATCTTCATAGCTACATTTCAGGATGCATCATCCTCTGCTATTAGATGGAATGTTATCGTAATTAATCATATTACATTCGGTATTCAGAAAGGCAGCTTTCAACAGTGCCGCTAATTACAGTTGAGCTGAAATCATACTATCCTATACCTGTCCGAAATTGCTAAATCAGCAGTAAGTAAGTTCATAGTTCACGTAATGTTCCATATATATCGCTCTCTCTCAGGCGTAATGAGTCTTTGATGCCATTTGCAAAGTAACGCGTAGGCATTTACGTTAAAGGAGAACAAGTGACAGCAAATAAGTGATACTAGAACGAGCAACGGATCAATCCACCACACGCAAAAACTGATCACTATACAATAAGGAGCAAGTATAAGTACTAACATAGGCTTAGTTAAACACTATAATTGCTAGCTAATAACCCAGTATAGTTCTATAAGAATGAAACAGTACTGACCGCTTCATTATATTAGACACAACATGTATGTAGAAACATTGTAGGGGTCTAAAGAAGCATAACTACTAAAACTATATCTAGTGATATAAATAAACGTGATTTCTGATAGTTACCGGAGCGTCACGGAAACAAATCCGTGTTGGACATTAATATTAAACTGTACGGCAGATGCAGAAACAGAGGACAATAGACGCTGGCCCGAGGAGTAGAGGAAAAGGAGTAGATGAGAAATAGAACCTAACCTCGATGTATGGATTACGTCTTCTGAGAGCGAGTGGTTCAAAGTATTGCTGAGGTCTGCGCTGTCGGATGGCGAGTAGTAGCAGTGGATGACGTGGTGCCTGCTCAGGAGTGAGGGGCTCAGTGTCTTTCGGAAACGCTTCTTTCTCGACACATCAGTGATGGCATTCTATAAATCTAAACTCTTCACTATATACCTATGTTTCATACATTCTTCGTAAACAAATTGGTAATATTAAGCATTTCTAAGTTTTAAGATACGAAGGTGTAATTCCGTTAAAATTTTGTTAAAGGGCTGAGTAACCAAATAAGCTTCGTTTTAAGTGCATGGCCTATATTTTCAGTTGCTTCTTGCGGGGGAACAATTACAATAGGAATGGAAAACATAATACCTATCCAGAATACAAACAGACTGCTACAGAAAAAAATGCCCAATCTATAGAAAAGTAAGTGTAATAGAGTCAGTCTCTAGGCTATATCGGAAAATTATATAAGAACAGAACGTGTTCCATAAGATCACGCACAGACCCTACGTTTTCCCTAAAGCAGCTCGTGGAGAAAACGCTGACCAAGAATTTAGAGATCCATATGATTTTCGTTCATCTTAAGAAAGTCTGTGGTAGCAGTCCCCTCCGTAAATAGTGGAGAATTGCATGAGTTGTTTATATGTTCATACAATTACGGTTTTGTATAATGCCAAAGTTTGGAGAATTGATGTAGGTACAAACATATGGAGAGATTCCAATTACCATAGGTTTAAGTCAAGCATGCACGATAGCACCTACATATTTAAAACGTATTTGAATTCCGCCTTAATTTTATGGTTGTGTCTGTAAATGATATCTTCTTCACTTTTCAGTCTGCTAATGACCAGGTCATTATTGCAGAGGAAGAGTATGACCGAAGTACATGGTTAGAAAGTTACACAGAGAGTATAAAAGATAAGTATCAACTGTTAATTTAGGGAAAAAAATAGTTACTGGAGGAGTGAACTACGACCTGATTTTAGATTTTGAAGTCGTAGGGTTTGTAGATTCTTACAAATTAACGAAGACGGATACATTGTAAAAGCGAAACTGAGACCAGAATTCGCGAGGTGGACAAGTAACCAAACAATTAAAACCGAGATTTGCGGAACACACGTATTATATCAGAAACGAAGACTGAGATATTAGAAAATTATTATAAATACTATATCTACATCTACCTCTACATCCATACTCCGCAAGCCACCTGACGGTGTGTGGCGGAGGGTATTTTGAGTACCTCTATCGGTTCCCTTCTGTTCCAGTCTCGTATTGTTCGTGGAAAGAAAGATTGTCAGTATTCCACTGTGTGGGCTCTAATCCCTTTTCGCGAGATATACGTAGGAGGGAGCAATATACTGCTTGACTCCTCGGTGAAGGTATGTTCTCGAAACTTCAACAAAAGCCGGTACCGAGCTACTGAGCGTCTCTCCTGCAGAGTCTTCCACTGGAGTTTATATATCATCTCCGCAACGCTTTCGTGATTACTAAATGATCCTGTAATGAAGCGCGCTGCTCTCCGTTGGATCTTCTCTATCGCTTCTATCGACCCTGTCTGGTACTGATCCCACACCGGTGAGCAGTATTCAAGCAGTGGGCGAACAAGTGTACTGTAACCTACTTCCTTTGTTTTCGGATTGCTTTTCCTTAGGATTCTTCCAATGAATCTCAGTCTGGCATCTGCTTTACCGACGATCAACTTTATATGATCATACCATTTTAAATCACTCCTAATGCCTACTTCCAGATGATTTACGGAATTAACTGCTTCCAGTTGTTGACCTGCTATATTGTAGCTACATGATAAAGGATCTTTCTTTCAGTGTATTCGTAGCACATTACAGTTGTCTACATTGAGATTCAATTGCCATTACCTGCACCATGCGTCAATTCGTTGCAGATGCTCCTGCATTTCAGTACAATTTTCCATTGTTACAACCTCTCGATATACTACATCATTATCCACAAAAAGCAATAGTGAACTTCCGATGCTTTCCACAAGGTCATTTATGTATATTGTGAATAGAAACGGTCCTACGACACTCCCCTGCCGCACACCTGAAATCACTCTTACTTCGGAAGACTTCTCTCCATTGAGAATGACATGCTGTGTTCTGTTATCTAGGAATTATAGTAACGTATGGAGTAGAAACAAGGGAAATTACAGCAAGAATTAAGAGGAACTTAACAGCAGCGGAGATGGGATTTTGGAGGTGTTGCTATGGTTTGACACCATCGGATAAAATCAAAAATGAAGACGTACGTTACAGAATGAACATGGATACCATTGTAATGGATCCAATCGAAGCAGAACAACTGTGATGGTTTGTACATGAATGCCGTTTGGGTGAGGACAAATGACCTAAGAATATGATGCAATTGATTTCATCTAATAAAGAAAGAGGTCGCTCTAATACAAGATGGGAAGA